>NC_046290.1:86414944-86714944 GCF_004115265.2 Rhinolophus ferrumequinum | reverse complement strand
TATGTTTATGGCAGTTGATTTTAAGTTGTTGGTCACGTAAGTTCGAACACATTCTAAAACCACTACCATTTTTTTTCATTCTCTCTACATTTATGTTTTTGTCATTTTTTACTTCTTGTGTGTGTGTCTGTGTGTGTATGTATATGTATCAATTTACTGTTATAATTACACGATCTCCTACTTTTGCCTTTCACCTTTGCGTTAGCTTTAGGTTGATCCACTGCTTTTATTATGTGTTTGCCTTTGTCAGTGAGAATTTTTTTCTTTGAGATATTTTCATATACAAATTTTTAATTTTTTCTTCCTCTGCTTAAAGAAGTCCCTTTAACACTTCTTGTAATATTGCTTTGGTGGTGATGAGCTACTTCAGTTTTTTCTTGTCTGGGAATGTGTTGGTTATTTCTTGAGGCTAACTTTCCTGGCTTAGTATTTTTCCTTCCGTTCTTTCCTCCTACCCTCCCTCCCTCCCTTCTTCCTTCCCTCCCCCTCTTATTCCTTTCTTCCTTTTTCTCTTTCTCTCTCATTTTCTCTTTCCTTATTTTTGTTTATGTGCTTGATGTTTTCCTCAGGAAAATTTGATATTCACAGTGAGTTCTGGTCTAGAGATATATATTTAGAGAAGGGGAAAATATAAGGCATTTTCGAGATCACGACATATGATCTTGTCATGACATATCACTTTTTTCAGAGAATGATTATAAGATATTTACCATAATGTTGAAGTTTGATAAGGTGGTAGTCATTAGTTTTGAATGCCAATGGTTTTAGGTCATCTACTTTTCAGTAGTAGGATTGTATTTCTTGACTTCCATATGATTGGATGGGGTCCTGTGACTATTTCTGATTAATAATTTGTGAGGGGAAATTAAGGTGTCACTTTTGTGCTGAATCATTTAATGTCAGTGCAGGACTCTTTAGAGTTCTTACAATTTATAACAATGATAAGAAATGTTGCAGAAAGTACATGGTCCATCAACAAAAATCCCAGGAAAAGGAAAAAAAAAAAAAAAAAGATTACCTGGAATGGAGCTTTGAACAACTTTGATTTCATAATGGGAGGGAGAATTTTCTTTTTCTGGTTTTTCTTTTTCTTTTTAATGCTGTACTAACCAATACATACTGTATCAGTCAGCTCAGGATGCTATAACAAAATACTTTAGACTGGATAGTTTAAACAGCTGACATTTTTTCTCACAGTTCTGTGGTCTGGAAGGCCAAAATTAAGGTGCTGGCAGATTGAGTTTTTGGTAAGAACCCTCTTTCTGGCTTACAGATAGCTAACTTATCACTAGCCCTCACATCATGGGGAGAGAGTGAGCTCTGGTCATTCTTCCTCTTCTTATAAGGACACTAATTCTATCATGGGGACCCTACCCTTATGACCTCACCTAAACCTAACTGCTTACTAAAGGCCCGGCCTCCAAATACCATCAAATTGGGGTTTAGGGCTTCAACATATGAATTTTGAGGGAAGGGAACACAGACGGTAAATCTATAGCACATGCTAAGACATACTAACTTATATAAGTTAGATTATCTCTAATAATGGGATTATTCTTATTTATTTATATTTGTATGTACTTTATTGAATAGGATGGAAAAGGGTAAAGTTATGTTTAGTGAGATAAAGGAATTATGAGTACATGTGGGACTACGTTGCTACAAATAGATGCCAAATTGGTGACAGGAAGAATTACTGAGAGTGACTGTTAGAAAATGAGGATACTTTGTGCCTGGTGCTGGGAGAGAAGAGTTGGATACCTAGTATATTTTGAAACATGGCAAGCATTTCAATCACATTTATAGTCACAACAATCCTGCAAAACAGGCTCTCTAAAAATATCCATTAAGCACCTTCTGTGTCCTAGGTGTTTTGCTAGATGCTGGGATATAGCAGTAAGCAAAGTAAACAAGGTCCCTGCGCTCAGAGAACTCACCTCGGAGCATACAGGAAGAGCAGCAGGCAATTACACTGAAGAAAGGTGAGTGCTGAGGGAAGAGAGAAGAGCAGATGCCCTGAGAGCACATGGAAAGGATGTCTAACCCTGATTGATGGCACAAATGAAGGCTTCCTGGAAGAGGGAATGTCTAGGCTGAGAAATGAGTATGAATAAGAGTTAGCTAAGCAAAGAAAAGGAGAGGTTTTTCTAGACATAAGGAGCAATATGTGTCATGTTCCATAGCAGGAGAGAGACTGAATTTCTTAGGAATTAGGGAAACTAGAACTTGACTCTTTTAGCCACACCAGAGGGCAAAACTCTGGCTTTTCTAGAGACTACTCAAAGGATTGGTGAACCAGCCTGGAAATGCAGGGAGTTTAACTCTTAGGGACAAATTTATCCAATGGGAGACAGGAAAGAAGAGGGACATAAACAGATAAATTTCTTGTCTATTCATCCCTCTAAAATAAATAACATGATGATGATGATGATGATGATGATGATGATGAGATAAAGATAAAGCATGCTACTGTTTCTCAGAGCTGAGTATATATCAGGTACCATTCAAAGCACTTTAAAGTTATTACCACATTTAATCCTTAAAACACCTCAAAATTTTAATATATGCACAGAGAATTTGAGTAGCTTGTTCAAATGTGGCACTTTTACTTGTATTATGTCTTAGAGCCAGGCTTTAAATTGAGAGCTGCTGAAAGCACAGCAGCATTGTTGAGTCAAATGGAGTCTGGCTGAGTGCTAAAAAGAGGTAGTCCAATGAGTTGGTTACTACCTGTTAAAAATAGCATTTAAGAAAAGCAAACGGACATTGCCATGCACTATTGCAATTTGTAGCTAGGTGATAGAATTGGTCTTGGGATTTCCCCCTTCTATGTTCTTGAGTATAGGGTTGCAGTTTCAATAGTGCCTTAAAGTGTGTGCAGTAGAACACAGCTGGCGACTGCCTTTAACTGTAATTATTGGCCTCTTACCAGTATTTAAAGATGCACTGCATGGATCAGTGCTCTGAACTCTGGTTTTCGGTTTTTATCAACAGTGTACCATTGCTTTTCTAAAGACCTTTTCTTCACCTTTATTTAGATCTTGCACTGGTCTATAATTACATGAAACTTAAAATTCTTTATGGATTGATTTCCATAAATTACAAATATGTCATGCGTTATGTTACTGGACAAAAGGTCAGCAAACCAATTTGTTACACCGTAGCACATTTACTGGAGCTTGGACAATGATCCATGTGTTGAAATCCTTCTGTTTTTTAACTCTTTAACCTGGATTTCAACTGGAAACACAAATTGTACATAAATGGAATTTAAAATCACTGTTACCCATAACAGAAAATAGTAGAAATTTGGATAGGTAGTTGTGAACGGGTCTTTGCTTGTCAAACATCTATTTCTAATTCAATTTTCCATGATAGAGAATAAATATATGGTATTTTGCAACATTCTAAATACATCAATTCCAAATTAATCCTACTGTCAATATAAAAACTAATTCCACCATATTAAATTATAAGTTTAGTAAAAGGAATGCTAATAGCTTAGTGTTATGTTAAAAGTAATGAAATATTACACATTATGCAAGTTGAAAATTAAGCTGGATTCTCCCAGTGTCTTGAGTGGTCCTTAGTAATCAATCAAAAATAAATCCAATAAAATGAAATTTAAATGGCACGAGTGAACTAATTAAGTTTCACAGGGAGACCTATATTCCATTCTGCAAATGTAAACTCAGAGAATTTTGGTCCTTCCCTGAAATTTTTATTTTTCTGTTTTGAAAACTGCAATAAACCTATGTCTACAAATAGCATTACATGTTTCAATTTTCCTAGAGTTAAAATGTTATACATGTCATTGACTTCTCTTCTTGTTCCATCGCCCAGTGGGATTGCAAGTCCTGCTTTTCTAGTCATAGCTCTCCTATCATTGTCCTGTTGTTGTTGTTGTTGTTCCACTTACCAACATCAGACCTACACTGATTTTGATTACTGTTTTTCCCTGCCTTCAGTCCATAATGCACGGTGATATCAGATAATATTACTGGGACATAGGACTATTCTTGTCACGCCTTGCCTCAAACCATTCCATACTGACGACAGCCTACAGTTGCAACCACCCTGGCATAAATTTCAAGGTATTTTTGTCCCAGCCTACTGTATCAAATTTCTTTCCCAGCTATTGATCCTTATGATCCTTACATTTTTTATATTGCTCATCATCCTCAAACCCTGTCCTTTGGTGGCTTTGCTTATTTCTGAAACTACCAGGTCCCATTTTTGCCCATCAAAATCTTTCCTTTATTTCACAGATCAATTTAACTTTTACCTCTATGTTCCAGCCTAGCAGTTATTATAATACTTATAATCTACTGCCAGTTATTTGTGTATTATTATTATTATTATCAGTATTCCTATATGTCCATTGTCTCAATCATTCTCCACAATACCTCTAGGGCATTTATTTTCTGTTCCTCCCTTTTAATAGATGACAGAATGAAGATGAGAATTTCAAAAGCTTCCCAAGGACACATAGCCAGCACTGGTAGAGCCAGGATCAAAGCTAGATTAGGTGACTCTAAAGCCATAGGACCCTGATATTCTATGGCTTTTCACAGCTACTTCCATAAGAGAATTGGGTGATATACGTACATATATATATGTGTGTGCGTGTGTGTATATATATGTATATATATATACACACACACGCACACACACACACACACACAAACACGCACACACACAGTACTATTGCAGTAATATATTAGGTTGGTACAAAAGTAATTGCGGTTTTGCAATTTTTTTTCTTTAATCCTTTTAAATCACAATTGCTTTTGCACCAATCTAGTAGCTAATGAATAGGTGCATAAGATAGTTATAACCATAGATATAACCTAAATGTAAATTTAGACTACTTCGGTTTTTCTTAGATTTTTTTTCACAAATATTCTGACTCCTAGTTAGCCAATTAATGGCACACATTTAACAACTAACATGTTTTATATATTTCATGAGAGCCTCCTTGGTGCAAGATGCCTACTGTGCCTCATACTGCATATGAAGGAATGTCTCTGAAACTTGAGTGTTAGTACCAACTAAGGGTGTTTATTTGTTTGAACATTTGGTGGATTCTGCCTTTTGTGGTTGTATTTATGATCCACAGCAGATTTCTGAGAGTAAATTAAAGAGGCTGATCTTGGCATTGAAATAGAGTCATTTCAGGGCTTTAAGAGCCTTGCTTTACTTTGAGTGACAACTATAATAGCATTAGTGTTTGGTAATGCACTGGCCACCCGTGCTGGTGTGGGACTAAAGGACAGCAGTGTGTTAAGTCACAGTGACTCCAGGATGGAGGGAAATCACAGATGTAACAATCAAGCCAAGCGTGAGGCAGCTTTGGTTGCCCCTTTGTTTCTCCTCCAATTGAGAATCTTTTGTATGCTTTTTTTTTTCATTCATTTCCCTCTCTGCATTCTACTTTGCTAATTAAAATTCTAATCACTCTGACAGTTAGAGATAGGAAAAAAAATTTTTCTTCCATGCCGGAGAAGGTAATTTCAAGGTGTTTTATCTGTCAAAAAAAAAAAAAAAAAGAAAGAAAAAGAAAGAAAGAATGAAAGAAATTAGACAAAGAAGTGAATTGTCACAGAAGGACAAATGAATTTTGTTTTCCCATTCTGCCTAAAAATATGAAACAGTAGCTAGGACAAACAAATTTCTATTTGGCATTACAATGATTCTAAACAGATGAAGGTTAAACTATGTGCTTTACTTTCCTACAGGTAAAAGTTTTCTGATTTTAAAAAAAAAAAAGGTCTTTTATGCATTTGTTCACATCAAAAATAATTTATTGTTCTTGGGGTAAAATGAAGTATAACATCAACGGTTTGACTTGATCCCTCTGATATGTTTGTTTCTGAAAGTGTTTCATTTTAACCTTTGATTTTCAGATCTTCGTTAAATATTTAAGAGACTCGAAATTCATATTTAAAGCAAAGAGAAATTTGTGGTATGATTTCTTTAATAAAATTGGGATGTTAAATTTTTAATGCTAACTGGTCTAGAAGTGTTAAATACAATTGCCTCCAAGATGTATTTGAAAAAGGAATGCTCTAGAAAGGTAGGTTTCCTGAGAAACTTTCCAACTAAATTAATAATAGGCTGAATTTCAGCTGTGTCTGTCAGGGAGCCAGAATTAGGATTGGAAGAACATTTACCAGATAAGTTACTGTCTGAAATGACTGACATTTAACTGATTGCTTAATTTTACTAAATTGACTGGACACTCGTTAAATATACTGAATTGGCTGTTTGAGCCAATGTTATTTACACCTAATTGAATATATGTTTTAAAAAAGCTGCTGTTAATTTACAAGCATCATTGAGTAACCCATGTGGACATCCGGGACACACACATAGGCCTACATAAAACACAAGGCCTCAAGGTTTTTGTAATGTAATAAGGTCATTTGTTGTGTGATACAATTTTCAAAAAAGAAGGTACGGGGGGCAATATATTTTTTCAAATTTTCATAGCCTCTAGCCAACTGAGGATTTATTTATAACTTGATTCTTTATTCATTCATTTATTCATTTCATGACCAAAAATTAGTGCAGATAAAATTATACGTATTAAATAGAACCTAAATTCAATGATGGTTACAACTATTCTTTTAAGACCAATTTCGTTATTTTTTATATTTTACATATTCATTTATTATTTTATATATTCATTATTTTATGTATTTTAGAATCAAATATCTAGTATAGTTCTTTGTAACAGTAAACCTTCAAGGTGTTTTATTAATGAGACAAACAATGTTCTTTATTGTTATTGCTGAATAATTGATTAACTGAGTATATCATCCAGTACAGAAGGATTTAACAATATACAGATATCAAAGAGTTCATAAGCATTCAGTGTTGTGTAAGAACTTCAAGAGTTTGAGGTCCATAGAAATATTTGGGGAGAGTCCTTTAGGACTTGCATGTTGGTGTGAAATACTTAAATCAACAAATGTTCTTTTTTAACTTGTAAATCATCACACAATCATGAATGTATGCTTTATTGTTGTGTTTTTTGAAGACGCAGAGCTTTAAAGAAGAGAGCCTAGCAGAAATGTCATGGGTTAGGGACAGTATGGATACTGCAGCTAGGGATTTGAGAAAATATGAACATATGAAATTAACCATCAGATTTCCAAAAACAGGAAAAAAAAGAGTTGTATCTATGAATATCCCAATATCTGTTGGCAGTTCATTGGAAAAAAGTTCAACTTCGCAATAGAATATTTGGGGATCTTAGACCTGTCAGTAAATACCTGGGTTGTCATGATCATATAACATCTCTGAGCCAAAATTTCCTCATTTATAAAACAAAGTCAATAATACTATGTCTCAAACAGTAGCTATGGGCTACTTATTTTTTTTCTATCACAGTTGTGTATGAATACAAAAGGATAAGGCAAGAACTAGCTATTTTTCCAAAAACCTGCATAGCTTGTAGGTTTTTATCAATAATTATGGTAAATTTTTGTAACTGTTATTGAATACATGTAATATTCAAACTTTTGTGATAGCAATTGAGAGAGACAAAGGTGGACAAGGCAGCATCACTGACCTCAAGAATCATTTAATTTAGGAGTACGCACAACTAGCACACGAATAATGTAATAAATGAGAGAGGTACTGAGTAGCAGCTGAGTATGGAACAACCTAATTTCTATATTACAAATACAAGTAATTGTGTTATTGTTTGTTTGTTTCCACTCCTGTCCCAGTAGTCAATTTTAATATTATCTGGGAGTCGTACACCTTCAGTCATTTCAGTAATCTTGCCTCCTCAACCTGTAACCCTGATCAATTAGAATATTGGCAAATCTTCTAACATGGCTTCTGGTCATCAACAAGATAAAGTTACTTAGGTCTTCTCCGCCCATTTCTGGGCATGCACTTTTCCTGGGCATCTGTGTGTACTTTCTTCCAGTTATTATATATGAATAGCTGATTTTTAATGTCTTAATTTCCCTAAGAGTCTCTTCCCTGCTTTTTCTTGGAGACTTAGACATTCTGTTGTATTCCTCTGCCCATAATTTCTTACCTACAGCCATCTGCAGGTCTACAGTCTCCCTACAGTTTTCATGTGCCATGGTGTCTGCTTCAGATTTTCATGGTTTCCAACCTGAGATCCAGCCTATGCTGCTATTCCTGACTGAACTTTGATTCAAACAATACAAACATCAATCCCTCGGGTAGCCCACAGAAAGGTCAGAATGTTGCAAACAAGTTCCAGTTATTGCCTTCCATCCCAAGGGAAGAAACTTGAAATAGGGCAGTTTCCTTCTGACCGTGTCACTCCACTCCAGGGAGGGAATGGGGTAAGAACAAGCAAATACACCATGAAATTTCCTACAATTTTGATTGTGGTTTTTTTTTTTTTGATTGGCTGTTTGCTTGGTTGCTAGAGATCCTTGACTAGTTTCCAGACCTCCCACAAAGCTATTTTAGTCAGTCTGTAGTTACTTATTGGATGTTTCCATGGAGGAATGAGAGCCTGGAGCATCCTAGACCTCCATCTTGTTTTCATCACCCCAAGAAAGGTATTTTTAATCTGCACTTTATATGTACTATAATAAACACTTAATTGTGAGATTGAAATGAAGCCTGTTAGAGGCATCCAGAGACTTAGTAAGTTTACCGTCAGAATCTCTTTCTGAAAAACCATCAAAAAGACTGCAACAAAATTTTAATAATAATAATTCAGGGAAAAGAAATCAAAGAATAGTGGTAAATTTAAAAATCTAGAATACATATAGATATGTATATAAAATATTGGTAAGTAATGAAAAACGTAACAATTTGGGATAAAAAAAAATCCAAGATAATTCTATTATGTTGGTGCAAAAGTAACTGCAGTTTAAAAGGTTAAAAATAATTGCAAAAACCGCAATTACTTTTGCACCACCCTAATTCAATAGTGGCTGATTACTAAGAAGATTGGAACAACATAGAGAAATGATGACTTGATATATTCTTGTGTTGTTCAGGGTGCAGGATGTGATTTACTCTAGGTACTGATAGCAAAATAGAAGCTTAGCTGTCTGGTAGAAGTTATATAGCTGAGATGATAAGATTGAGATTAAAAGCACAGATCCTAAGTCAAGTCCTAAAAATCACAACCAGCAGAACATTAAAATGAATGATAATATCCAGTGTTGGAGAAGGTGTAGTGAAAATAGGTGACCTAATACACTGTTAGTGGACGTGGAATTACCAAAGCCTTTCTGGAGAATGATTTTGTACTATTTATCAAATTTGTAAATTTGTAAATTTCTGCCTAGAATTCCATTTTTGGAAAAATACTTAGTATTTTATCTAAAGAGACATGTATAAATGTTTTATTAAAGTACATATTTAATATGAAAAATAAAAGGAAACTTAAATGTTCATTAAATGAATTATTATGAATTTTAGGGAATATATATTATGAAATACTAGTTAGCAGTTCAACAAAATAAAATCAATCTATATGAAACAGCTCCAGAACACATTGAGTCAAAAAGTAAGTAGAAAAAGGTAAACATTATGATTTTATTATATAAGTAATAAGACAATATTGTGTATTTGTAAATGCATGGGAAAATCTAAATTATACTAATAGTCAATGATGGAAATAGTATTGGGATAGTCTTGACAAACCAGGAGACTTTCACTTTTTATCATATGTGCTTCTGTATTGTTTGAATGTGTTATCATATTTTTTGGTGTAAATAAATAAAAGCATATTTAATCAGGTAACTAGTTTGGAATAATCTAACCACCTAGCGAGCCACACAGGTAAATTTAGTTGTTATTAACACAGCTGAAAGGATTTAGCTATGCTTTTTTATGTGTAAACATTTCTTCTTATGGGCTTTGTCACAATCACTAAGTAACGTGGTCCTTAGTGTCAATAGTGATATTAATTGAGAATTAGCAAATAGGCAGAGATGCATTTGTCTCTGTTATGGGAAGAGAAAGAATTTAAAAACTAAGTGCTAGGCTGAACTAACAAATAGAAACATATGTACAGTTAAAATGCCTTAAATCAATAATTTCCAAATTAGGTTAACCCAAAAAATAGTACGCCGGGATTGTCTACCTACCTATGATTTGCCTACCTAGCTATTTAACTAATTTCACTATTTGTTTGACTTTGATACAGTGTTATCTTTAATTGTCCATGTGTAGTTTTTTTGTTAGTTCACAATTTTAATACAAGGGATTCCATACAAAAAACTATATATATATCTGTTTATACATGCTGTCTTTTGGCAGGACAGGAGCAGTTTTGGCATTATGGCATTCTTAGCTTTAAAACTTTCCTTCCTCCATTTCTTTTAGCAGTCAGCAGGGCAGGCTGACACGAGGGAAATGCCTGCCAAGAAACTTTAGAAGGAGGCAGTTTTTAATTAACAGAGGCCAGAGAAGGTGATAACCCCAAAGGGTAGGGAAGAGAAATTAACATGGAAAAGCAGTTCCACGTTCCTGTGGGTCCCCAAAGGCCAGCCGTATTAGTGATGTCTGTTCTGATTGAACTTTTGCTGTATCTTTTTATTGATTCACTTGTCAGAATCTGACAAAAGGACCGCTGCCCATCAGTTGTTTGCTCAGAGTGGCGGGTCATGGCTAGAAGCCGCTTCCTTGTACAGCCGACTACCGAGCGAGAACTGTCATTTTGGTTATCATTTTACAGATGATTAATGTTGTTGGGCTTTAGGTAAGAATTAAGTGTGTGTACATGCATACAGCCCGACAGGCTTACTTACTCTGGATTTTGGAGCCTCATTATTCTCTTAGTTCTTTGCCTGGTTTTGCAGAAAACTCCTTTAATTATTAAACCATTTTAAAATGCAATTTCAGGGATAATAATTACATTGACTGTTGCCGAGACTTTTTTCTGCCATTTAGCAAATCCTTGGCTTAGGAAGCATTTTTAAAGAATAATATCCTGTGAATAAATATTTCAAGTTTCTCTCCCCAGAATGAAACTGAATAGTAAATAAAGCATGTAAAGAGCTTGTGAGATCAGCTCCCATAGTGAAGAGGAGAAGGCAGAGGGGTTTTCTTTTTTTAACTGCCTAAGATGGAGCATTGAGCTGGAAAGCCTAGGGTGGGCCCCAGGAGAGCTTTTGTGCTTTAAGCACAGTGAGAACAGAAACATTCTTTAAAATATTTTAAGAACATTTTAAACACTGTGTGGGTCTTTTGCCTTTGTGAGAACCAGGCTTATTCCAGAATTCTGTGTATGTTTACCAGTTTCAAAATATGGTTTTTCTAAAGCACAGGCAGACTTCCCACAGTTCTTTTAAAGATGTGATGATAATTATTTTTTCTGAATTCAAATAGCATTATCCTTATTATTCACTTACTTGAAATGCAGTATGTATTTATTAAGGTCACTGAACAAGAATATAGTATTATCAGCACCCTTGTCCTGATATATTCCCTAGAGCTTGTTTTCTCTCTCTCTTTCTCTCTCTCTCTCTGTCTTTCTCTTTCTTTTTGGAAATTTTGAGTCCATTTATAAAGAGTAAGTCACTCAGAGCTGCATGTCACTCACATCCAAAGTTAGTGAGCATCTAGTCCTGTGCTGTCTAAATCAGTAGCCATTAGTCATATGTAACAATTGAATATTTAAAATGTGGCCAATCTGAATTGAGAGGTGCGGTGTATGTAAAATACACACTGGATTGTGTAGCTGTATGATGAAAAACAGAATGTAAAATATCTCATTAATAACTCTGTATAGATCACATGTTGATATACCATCTTTGATAAGTGGGGTTAAATAGCTCATTAAAATTAATTTCACCTGATTTTTTTCAAAACTTTTTAAATGTGACTACTAGAACTTTTAAAATTACAGACGTGTCTCACATTATCTTTCTATGGGGCAGTATTTCTCTAGGCAATAGAAAAAAATTGCTATTTATTAAGGATTTACTATATGATGCATGCTGTACCAATGGCTCTGTGTGCATTATCTCATGTAATTTCACAAATAGGAAGCAATAGGAACTCACAAATAGCATTGAGATAGGTGTTATTATTACCTCTATTTATAGACAAGGAAGTTTAGGCAAGAGGAGTAAGTGATTTGCCTAAAATTATGAAACTACATAAAATATTTCACTCTTCTTCCAATAATTATTTCTGTGTAGTACTATGTGTGAGACATGGTCCCATATATGGGCAGTGCACGTAATGACGTGTACTAGTGCAGCTCTAGATAAGTTTGGGAGAAATGAAGATTGCCAAATTATTTTTTGCAAACTCTATTCAATTAGGTGTATTAGATTTCAGTAAATTATTGAAGTGCTCATGAACCATGGTAGGAAATGGTTTAAATACATCTGTATTTGTGAAAAAGTCAAAGAGGAGGGAAACATTACCTTAGTAAGTAGTACTGAATTTAGTATGAATACTGATTTCATATGTAAGGTTTAAGGCCTATATATCTTAGATTGGGGAGAATCAGGCATCAGTTGTAGACCTAGAGAAGTCACATATCTTCTGCAGAGCTGGAAGTATTTTGTGTCAAGTTAAGAGAAAAATTGGAAGTATGAGAAGGAGGGAGACAGAATAAAAGAGTGAGGGGGTGAATGAAGTACAGTTGTTAAGTATGTGTCTTGTTAAACCACCTGTGGGAACTGACAACTCTTCTTTTAGCAATAAATAATATTAGAAAAGACTGCTTAGTCGTGGCCAAAGAAGTTTATTGTTCAAAGATGTAAAGTAGAGAAGGTAAAGGAGTAGAGGGAAAACAACTTTTCTCTTTTAATGGATTTTCTGCAAACTAACGCATGAACAAAAAACAAGGAAGGTAACAAAAGAAACTATTCTGAGATATCTGAACATTCTTGAATTTTATAGCCTCGTTGCTTCCATAATATCTCCTGAGCGTCTGGACAATAAGAGAAGTCTTCAGAGGAGAGGGAACAGCTAGACTCATTTTTCATATTGTAAAGAATTTCACATGCTGGAAGAGGTTTCCAATTTCAAACTATATTCTGCTGAAAATAGCTGTTGTGGAATTATTTATTTTTGTGCATGTTTATTTTCTGTGCATATTTATGCAATTCAAGGAAATATTCATTTTCTTTAAAAAGGTTATCAAAATCATTTTCTCTAAAATACGTTACTGTTATTTAGAGGATTTTAAAATTACATCATTTTTTAAAAAGTTACATTCAATACATTGTTTTCAAATTAGAGGTTTTAAAAATACTGATAGCATTATTACTATTTATTTAACTTTTACATCAATACAAGGCAGACATATGGCTAATTTGGTTTTCACAACAATGATGTCAGAAATCATTACCTTTTATATATTTGTTGAAGGAATAGAGCTCAGTCATCGTAAGTCATATTCCCAAGATTTAAAGGCCAGTAAAGGGTGAACAGGGATTTAAAGCAAAATTCACATGAACCTTACAATCACTTTCTACTCTCAGTTTTCATCAATGATCATTATTAGAGTTAACTTTGAAGTCCTAAATTGAAGGGTTTGTTTGCAATGATTCTCACTATTGTGTCTTCATAAATCTATTAAAGAGCTTAATATTTGACCAGTCTCACAAAGAAAAAACCTCAACATAATTTTCAGTTCCATTCTCTTGAACCTACATGAATTCTTTCTAGTGTACTCATTTCCACACCCCCAACCTCTCCTTCTCTTTTTACTAATTGCCCTTAAAGTCAAACTCTTTGCAAATTGCTATCGTCTTTGGAATGGTTTCCGTTTCCAAAATCTTCTCTCTAATAACCCATCATCCATATTGCCTCAATGGCTATTTTTCTAAAATACACACTGGATTGTACCATTTCCTTACTTTAAAATCTTAGGAGGATCTACTTTGCCTCTTTAGATTTTAAGTTCCGACTCCTTGGGAAACTATTCAATGCCCCAGACTATCTTTCCATCTAAAGCTCCCACCTTCTCCTGCTTAAACCACCTATTTTCATTCACACTGAAACTCTAATGACTTCTCCATGAGCCATTGGGAATTAAATGTCTGAATCCTGCCAGTGGAGTACCATTTCACCACATGTGTGTGGTCACAGCAGAGATGAATTCATACCACATCCCTGAAGCCTGAAGGCTTTGTACACTCTGGTTGTTATTTGATGATTCAGATACACACTGCCAGACCTTTGTAAGCCCCGGGTTTTACTTGATAGATTCCAGAAAAATGCCTGAAGAAACTTTGACCTTTTTCCATCTCCAAATAAAATCTGAAACCACTTCCTGCTGGAAAACATGAACTTGGTTCTGATCTTTTTATTTCTCTAGCGTCATCATTTAGGTCAAGACAATAGATGTTAAGAAAACATTTATTATTTCTGAAAACAAATCCTAGAAAAAGTATTGACAGATGATATTTTAATTGGTTTGGCCTCTCAGGTGATTAAATAATCATGAAACCTCTTCTGTTTAACAACAGCTTGAGGTACTTTGTATTCTTGCCTCCAAGTGGAGCAGTTTCTAGCTGGTAATGCTGTGATTGATTTTTCCATATCAAATACAATGTTACAGCCTATTGTTTCCATAGCAAACATATAGTATCTGTCTTCAAATTCAGAGTGTGATTCTGCACTAGCCAGTAATACTTTATATGACCACATCCTTCCATTACAAGTATGAGTGGATTAATATTGATTTTTTCCTTCTTGTCCAAGACTGAAAGTCTATCTTAACAGCAATAATTTACCCAGCTGGCATATAAGGATATGCTTACTCCTCCTTATTTTTATGGTAAAGATTATTGCTTTGTCTGAAGTTTAGTTTCTGCTATTTTTAACCCATACATAGGTTGAAAGGGGTAACATACTTTGCAGCTCCAGGCATTTATGTTGTCACATGTTTCCAATAACATCCTGGAGCTTTCAGGAAACTTTGAGCTTTTATTCATATGAAACTTTAGAAAAACCACAAGGAACTGGCAAAAACCCATACCACCATAACTTGATGCCATATGATTTAGCTAAGTATCCTAAAGTGTGTGTGTGTCACCTATTTCATAATTTTAAATTGTGTTACCCTCAAGCCAAAAATTGCCGACTGAATTTCTCTGCTTTGTCCAATTATAATCCACAAAGTTTCCCTCCACCAAAGCCCTAAAGTACACCCATCCCCATTGCTGCACGGTTGCTCAAGAATATCCTAGAATACCCTCATTCTCTTCTATTGCTATGCTAAACTTCCCCACACTTCAACACGCAGATTAAATTTTACCTCTCCTGGAAGCTTATTGAATTTATTCTGTGCCTTTTTTTCCCCCTTTTATATTCTTCTAATAGTAAAGTAAGCACTGTGAATGCTAACTTTTAATTACTTCATCCCTTCTGTTTACCTAATGTAGCCCTGGATACCACCCAGGATGTAGGAAGCTTCTAGATAAAATATATGTGAAAGAGTCAAACCACACGGCATGAGAAGCATTAGTTATATCTGAATTTGTACTAGTTAAAAAAAATTCTTTAGTATCTCACCCAGTACTTGCTATCAGGCTAGGCTAGTCTTAATAATGAGCTGGAAATGTCCAACAGGGATTGAGTTGTTTTTTCCGATGCCAGCAAAATTGAAAGAGGACTGAATTAGGAATTAACCTGAGTCCCAGCCGTAGCTCCACTCCTATCACATTGTATCCTTGAACAAGTTAATTACCATTTTGGGATTCAAATCTTTTGCTCAGAATGATGTGGTTGTATCTGCTTAGACCACAAACAACTCCTTTTCTTTATAGTTTCGTTCCAAAATCCAGAGGAGAGGGTCTGCACTAAGTTATGAAGCATAACTCTGCCTCCCATTTTCATGAATGATGGGAGTAGAAGTACATTCCTGAGCCAAGTGGAACCAATCAGATGCTTGCTTAGGGGGGAGATTCTCTTTCTTGGCTTGTAGACTTATTTTGCTGGAGCATATTTTTCAGTAACTTCCTGGGAAAGAATTTCTAGTATGTTTAAATGTGTCTTTATTCTACCTTCAATCTTGATCGAACGTTTAATTTGGCATACAATTGTAGGATGAAAAGAATTTTCTCTCATCATTTTGAAAGCATAGTTCTGCTATCTTCTAGCTTTTGTGATGCTTTTAAAAATCTGTTTCACATTTTGTGTTGTTTTGCTGTTACTTTATAAATGTGATTTTCTTCTAACTTTCTAAGGATGTTACTTATAGATTTTTTTTTTTTTTTTAAATGAACTTTGTTGAGCTTCTTGGATTCTGGGAAGATGTTTGTTTTCATGTTTTCATCAAACTTGGGAAGGTCTGGGCTACTGTTTCTTCAGATAATCTCTCTACCCCTTTCTCTCTTTCTTGTTCTCTTGTGACTCCCACAATTCGTATGTCAATCCTGTCGATAGGTCCTTGAGACTCTATTCCCTTTTCTTCAATTTTTGTTCTTTCTGTCCTTCAAGCTGAATGATTTCAATTGTCCTGTCTGAAAGTTCTCTGACGTTTTTCTTCTGCCTGCCCAAATCTGCACTTGAACCCCTCTAGTGAATTCTTTAATTGCAATTATTGTATACTCTTAGTTCTAGAATTTCTTTATGGCTTCTCTCTATCAGTATTTCTATTTTGTTCATACACAGTTTGCTTTTTCCACGTCTTTCTTTAGTTTTGTGAGCATCTTTAAAACAGTTGTTTTAAAGTCTTTGTGTAGTAGGTCCTCCATTTGGTCTTTCTCATGGCTAGCTTTTGTTGGTTTATCTGTTTTTCCTTTGAATGGGCTGTACGTTTACATTTCTTTGTATGCCTTTGTGTTTGTTTATTTATTTATTTATCTCTCAACAACTGGACATTTGCATCTAATAGCGTGGTGACTTGTAATCAGATTCTGTCCCTTCCCCAGAATTTGCTGGGGTTTTTTTTTTGTTTTTGTTTTATTTTGGTTGTTGTAGGTTATCTCCATTCCTAGGATCATCCTCAGGTACAAAGTTAAGGTCTTCTCGGGCCTTTTCTCAGGCTATGTCTTTCCCTAAGTAAGCACAGTGACCTTCTAATTTCCCTTGTATACACAATTGCTTTTGAACATTCTAGTCTTTAACGTCTGGTTTCCTAATGGAGGAGAGGAGAAAAATTAAGGGGAGAAAAAGATGTCACCCCTTCAAGTCCCCCAAAAGTTTACTTCAGCCCAAGGAGGAGGGGCTTGGAGCAATGGGGCAAGGATGCCACAGTGGTTGCCCACCTCTATGCCTAGATCAGAAGCAGCAGTCAGTGATCAGAACACTGATCCCAGATACTTGTAGGAACAACGTCCTTATTGCCCACCCTGGCTTCCACAAGTTGTGTGTAAGCTGTTCTAGGAAGGAACACATACATGCAAGGCTGACTGCCATAGGGGTGTGTAGCCACAGTTAAGACTGAAATTAACTGCAATTTATCCTCTAATATTTCCCTACGAGTTACAAGGCTTCAAAAGATTTCAGAGTTCTAAAATAGTTACATCAGATAGATTCTGCCCATGCAATCATTCTCTAGATAGAGAGACAGGTTTGAGGTGTGTCCTACTCCACCATCTTCTACTACAATCCTCTCTATGAAATTATATGTGCATGTTTATTTAAGCCTTATATTCAGCCACATGCCAAAACCTCTTTGTAAGGTACATGATTTTCCTGAATCGTGAACCATCTATTTTCAAGTTTTCCAATCTAAATATACCACCCAAGAGGAACCCGTGGGATCAGAAAAGAAAGTCTTAGTCATCAGGTCTTAGTCGTTTGTGTGCAAATGGAGTGGGTGCCTGAGTTATTCAACTGCTTGGAATCTAGCTTTTCAAATACTATTTTCAGCTTAGCTTAATGTTCAAAGTGCTAAACTTCTCAGGCAGTTCTTAGGGCACATTTGCTCATTTATAGTCAGTGTGTCCCTTCTCCTGGCACTAAAATTTTAAGTTCTTCCACTGAGGTAAGATAGTTATTGCTCCACCATTTGCTCTTCATCTTCCAAAAATTGTTGAAAATGAATTCGTCTTCCATTTTTCTCTCTACTGTTCTTCCTTCCTTGTAGGCTAATAATGTAACAATACCATTTTTTATTATTATACTGCCATTTTATTGAGTTGGGTGGGTGAAGGAAAGATGCAATTACTTTGCAACATTTGATGTCTTTGCAACATATGATCCCTTTGCAACATTTAACTGGAGATGGGACTCAGGAATATGGATTATAAGCATCCTAGGTGATTCCGTTTCATATTTGTTTGAGAAAATGACTTCAGAAGAGAAACAGATATAAATTGGGACATATTGATTCAGAGTAAAAGCCAAATACGAAAACAGAAAATTGTATTTCCTGACATAAACGCTTTGATAGAGCTGTATTGGTTATATGAGTGCTTTGATAGAGGTGTATAGGCTACTACAAATGAAGTGGGGGGAAACTAGCTAAGATCTGGGCGAAGACATTAGCTCAGGAGGTAATATCTGAAGGCCAGGTCCAATTGAGCCAAGGAAGAAGTTCAAGGAGTAGAGTAACGCGAGGAGTCGAGTTACACGGTGGAGATGTGCAATGTATTAGAGGATTTGGACGGTATTTGGTATGGATGTAGCATAGACGGGGATGGTAGTGAGGAGGGTGGAATGAGGCCAATGTGAAGGAGACTTGTGGAAAGATTTGAATCAAAGGAGAACAGTTATTAGCTACAGTGTATAAATAGATGATGGAAAGAGGAAGGAGGAAGAAAAATGTAACCCTGGAGGTAAGGGACATCAACTAACAGCCACTTGCTACAACCAAGGTAAGGGATGAGGCTGTCAAAAGAATGCGGTGCTGTGGAATTGAAACTGAGATAGTGAAAAGGCAAAAGTGGACAAGCCCCACAAATGTTTGCGAGAAAAGAGCAACTCAATTTGGTGACAAGAGTCACGGTTTAGTTACAAGAGATGAAAAGAGAAACACTAGAGATAACTTCCAGGTTTTGACTTTGGAGAACAGAGTCGCTGTGACACCATCTATTTTGAAGGAGAAACAGAGACTTTTGAGAGGAGTGGTGGGGAGTTAACTGAGATTAAATTTGGATGCCAATTTTGCTTGCCGGGAGATATCTAGGAGAAATGTCCATTAGTCAGTTTGGATTAGAAGTTAAGGAGAGAGTGTATAGGTTACTACAAATACACTGGAGAAAAAAGAGGAGGTGTCATTTGCTTGTACGTCATAGCTGAAAATTAGAAATTTCCCAAGAGATGTTATAAAATCAGACTAACAACAGCTACCAGTTATTAAATATTTATCAGGTAGCATTCATAATTGTGTATTTAATACTAACAACCTTTCAAGAAAACTACTTTTTGTTTTATTACAGGGAAAACAAGAGGCAGAGATTTTAAACTGCTTTCCAAGGGTCCCCTGTTAAGCATGTGACAGAGCTGCAATCTAAACCCAGTTTTTTCCTAATTCTGGAATATATCTCCACCCATTTTGCTTTCCTCAAAGATAAAATTTAGGTTGAAGATGGAATTCACTTAAGAGGTAAGCAGAGGAAAAGAATCCCTGAAAGTTAGTGACAAGGAACAGCTATATTGATAGAGGAATAGCAAAAGAATGAGATGTTATGGGATTTAACAGAAAGAAATTCAAAGAGGAAACAGTTAAGGGTGACAAACACCACAGGACATTAAAGTAAGAGAACTGGAAATTGTGTGTTGAATTTATCCACAAAGAGGTCTTTGTGGACTTTGGTGAGAGCGAAGACTGGTGTGCTAGAAGCTGAAGCAGACTGTTATATAAAAGAAGAGTGAGGGCACAGAAACAATTCAAATGTTACCTGTGAAGGTGAGGTGAGATGAAGGGCGCTTATTAGATGCAGCATACGGTAAACGGATAACGTGAGAAAGACTAGAGCATATCTGGGTGCTAAGTGGAAAGAGTAAACAACTAATAATGAATTAGAAAGATAGGGTATAATTTATAAACTAATGTTGCTGAGGGAGCCCACTGTGGCCTTGGAGTACAATTTTATCCTTAGACTTTTAAAATTAAAAACTCTTTTTGATTATAAATGTAAGTCTGCATTTAAAAAAGAAAAAAGACATTTAAATACAAACATATGTAAATTAGAACCTACACGTGCCCCTGTAATTTCAGTCTTAACTCATGATGACTCCGTTTGAAAACTGTTAATTCTTTCAAGCTTTCAACATACGAATCTATAAACATGTATGTTACTTAAAGGGGAATAATAAAATAAATCCTGGTATATAAATGGATTTTTCACTTTTAAATAATAATTCACCAACAAACCTCTCTCCATATTAGTAATACTAGAGAACACCTTCAGCCTTTTAAAGTCTTCATAGTATTCGTGGTCTTCACAGAATTCATGGACTTCCATTGTAGGATATTATTGTCTTGGTCCATTTGGACTGCTAGAACAAAAATGCCTCACAGTTCTGGAGGCTGGAAGTCTGACACAAGGTGCCAGCCATCTGTTGAGTGCCTACTTTCTGGTTCATAGACAGCGGTCTTCTCCCTGTGTCCTCACATGGCAGAAGGAGCTAGGGAGCTCTCAGATCCCTTTTATGAGGGCACTCATTCATGAGGGCTCTATTCTCATGACCTAATCACCTCCCAAAGGTCCTGCCTCCAAATACCATCACACTGGGGATTAGTTCTCAACATATGAAATTTAGAGGGAAAACAGACATTCAGTCTATAGCAGATATATTTAACCAATTTCTTATCAATGAATATGCTGAAGTTTTCAATATTTACTTTTAAAAATATATTAACTATAGTATTATACTCTGATCCCTTTTTTTTCTTGGAATACCTTTCTAAAAATATAATGGCTGGGCCAAAGAACAAGAAGATTTTAGTTGTTTACACACTGTCAGATAGTTCTAATCCTTATTTTCACCATCAGCCTATGGGTGGGGAGAACTTCTATGGGATGTGCGAGTAAGAATGAAAGGAGATTGTGAATGAAAATATAGTTTTACCATTGGATGAAGAAAGCTGAGGGACTTTCTTGACCATCTTCCATACTGCCGTCAGCCTTCCACCATACATTTTAATTTTTCTGTAAAGTAGAGGCAATGTTTCCTGTTTAGAGTGCTACTATCAGCAGAGGAAGTGAGCTGAATGGAAATCCGGTAGCATGAAGACCCCATTTGATGTCAAAGGCTCTGATACTGTGTTTATAGTTATCTACCTGATCATGTGATTCCCTCCTACCCCCTCCCAGCCCAGCATCATTCAGCAACCTTGGTGTAGGAGCAGAGAACAGAGGATTCATCCAGTCTGAGATTTTGTTAGGTAGGCACAATCAAGATACAGGGAGCTAAGGAGTGACAGAACTGCCATAATAGACAATGGGATTCAGGCTGGATATAAAGGAAATGGAGACTCTCAGAAGGGAGCAGACAGATTTAGAAAAAGTATAGTACTAATTGGCTAGCAGTGTTCAACGATATCTATTTATACAAGCACTGGGAATGTCTTTAGTACCTTGTTTATATATTACAGTTTACATATTTGCCTCTGTTTATAGAGCTGTGCTTGTGCTTTTAGAACTATCCATAGCAAATTACAAATAATAAATTTCCCAAATGACTTTTGGACGACTTGGCAAGTCAGTACTTGCATTACCCTTCTGTTCACGTACATTTCCATTCCCAGCCATTTGATTATGACTCACAGACATACGAATCTGCATAGGTACAGCAACATCGTGGTTGGAGATTGGCAAACCTACAAGAAAAATGCTTGTTATAGCCAGACTACTAAAGCTAATCAGCTTTATTATGGAATTTAAAATAATGGAGATTATGTTGCTTCAATCAATTTATATGGCCAGATTTTCATAAATATCTTTGAGGGTCATCAACAAGCACTTTTTAAAAATTACCACTAGAGAACTTTTTCTTAATCAAATGCACATCATAAGACCCAGTGTTTCATGAGCTCCTTGAATTTCTATGGATAGCAAAATGATTTGTGATTACACAGTATTTAGCTTAAATAGAGTATAGTTCCTATGAGGTTTTCCCAAAGTCTCCTTGATGGTTTTTTTTTTTTTAAATTAAAAACTAAAACTTCACCATATAATCCATTATGCCACACCTAAGCCTGGCTCCTTGCTGGAATTTAGCATCAGCTCATACTTTGATGAATTGTATAGCTAACTACATAATAAATAAGATGAAAGTAAAGTCCATTTTTTGGTTTTTCTCTCTCAAGAGAGAAATTCTTTGACAGACAATTACTTCCAAATCCCTTTGTAGTAAACCTGATTGCTCTAACTCATATATCTGAAAATGTAAAGGAAATTCACTGATATTCTTATTTTATTCATTCTTAGAAAATAGCATCTAAAAGATTTGGTGGGTTTGTCACTGGAGGTTATATATAGTTAGTTCACAGGGAAGGGCATGAAATATACTTTTGAATATCCTTGAAGACAGTTGTTGTTTTGTTGTTGTTTTTTTTCAGAATTCCTTCCCCTTCTTTCCTTCTTTCCTTCCTTCCTTCCTTCCTTCCTTCCTTCCTTCCTTCCTTCCTTCCTTCCTTCCTTCCTTCCTTCCTTCTTTCTTTCTTTCTTTCTTTCTTTCTTTCTTTCTTTCTTTCTTTCTTTGTGTTTTAAAATAAATATCAATTGAATACCTACATGCTACCTAGAACTCTGCAAGGCATGAAGAGTACAATGGTGACATCAGACCTGATCCCTTTCTTACCTGTACTCACAGTCTAGGATTCCCAAGGTGATAGTAGGTGGGACCACATGTTATTAAATCAGATACTCTGTGAGCTCTTGGATAGTTCCATCAAGTTGAGGAACTGTAGGCAAGGAAGGAACTTCACACTGGGGATACATATTAATCCTTGTCCTCTCCCACGTGGAATGGGCTTATGCTAAAAAATTTGCAATCGAGTGGCTAGTTGTCTCCTCAAGGGATGGAACCACTCTAGGGCTCTTTTGCTGTCTCCTGCAGACCTGTGAGACAGTAGCATTGGTGGCAGCAGCCTGTGGTTCTGGGCACGTGCATAGCCTCCACTCCTGCCAATTTGATTATTCTCTGTAAGAACTCCCTGTGCAAACCCTGGGGTGGCCAGTATCAGCTGGCTGATATCTACTGAATCAGCCACCTGTTGTACGAAATCTTCGTTTGGTGCATATTCTCTTGTGGGAATTGACAGAGTACACAAATATTAGCAAATTTCGCCCCTGCTCCAATAAAGCCACCCACCTGCTTCTTCCCCATACTTCTCATTTTTAACTCTCCAGTCTTGTTCCTTTCAGGCTCCGGAGCAAGCCATTTGCCTTTGAGTCTACATGTGTCTTTACCTCAGACTATTTCACTGTTCATACCAAGCCAGCGAACAGGTTTATCGCTCAAAGCTCTGTCCCCTGGGAAGATTTCCCCTCTTCTTTTTCAGGTACTGTCCTGAGTAGGACTGTAGTTTGGCAACAGTCTATTTTTAGGTTGCATGAACATTTCTAGCTGGCCAATGCATAAAGCAGGCCTGAAATTTTCTTCTTCCTCCGTTAGTGAGTCATAAAGAATTCCTCATTAGGCCAAGTATAGTTGAAGTAGAGGCATTGATGCAACAGTGGCAGGTGACATGGGATATTTGTTCATGTAAGTATCTGTGTGCTCTCTGGATTTTCTTGGTTCCAGTTTCCATCATGTGATGGATTACTGCTGTGCCCGCTCATGCTTGTGGCTTGGTATTTCTGACGTTGATACCATGGTCAAGACCTAAGTCTCCACCAGGATCCTACTAAGAGTGTGCCAGTAGCTGTTTTGGAAATGGTGATGATTTCTCTGCTACAGGCAACATGGCTTTACTTTAGAACTGTAGGTGTCTGCACTATAATTTTCATATTAGGGATTTTATATTTGGGTTTGTCAGGAACATCACATACTGTCCTATGTACCGTAGTTATCTCTGGCATCCCTGCATTTGCTAAGTTTTATGCCCAAACAATAGGGATACTGGAAGTGCAGCCTGAACTTGTTGCCAATCCCTTTCTTGCTCTTGACCCCACTCAAAGTGGCAGCCTTTTGAGATACCGTGTTTCCCTGAAAATAAGACCTAACCAGAAAATAAGCCCTAGCATGATTTTTCAGGATGACATCCCCTGAACATAAGCCCTAATGCATCTTTTGGAAGAAAAATTAATATAAGACCCAGTCTTATTTTCGGGGAAACACGGTACCTGGCAAACGGATTTGGGTAGTAGTTCTAAGTACTATAAGTATTGATTACAAAAGCCAAAGATGCCGAGCAAGGTCCATGCCTCTTTCTTAGTACAGACCAGTAGGAGATACAGAAAGCTGTGACTTATCCTTTACTCTAGAGGAGGTATCAAGCGTGCCTCAAACTAATGGACTTCTGAGAACTTCACCTCTGTGGCAGGACCCTAAATTCTCCTAATACTTATTTCCTCCAGTCTCTTCTTACCTGTGTTTATAGTCTGGGAGGTCCAAGGTGATATTAGGAGGGACCTTATGTTGTTAAATGAGACCCTCTGTGAGCCCTTGGCTAGTGCTGCCAGCTGAGGCACTGATCCTGACTGCAGAGTTGGCTGATCTGTGCCTGTTATATTCTTCCATGAGATCATCCAGGTCCATTAATAAAAGCCAGCTATTCCATACGGCCAGAGACCAGGCTCTACAGCTACTGCATATGTCATTGCACACGCTCCACTCATAGCACAGATCCTAGGATGCTACCGAATGGCAGGATGTCTCGACACACCACTTAGTACTAGCAGGGATGTGGCTTACAATTGATCCAATTCCACAATCCTGTTCAGAAGGATGGCTTCCTAGAATTAACTTTCTTAAGTTAGCTTCCCCCAGAGGCCAACCCTGAGCCAAGGAGCTGAGTGCAAGTGGTTTATCTGGAAGGTGATCTTGAATCCACCAGGAGGGGAATAGAAAAGTGAGACAAATAATCCAATCCAAGAGCGTTATTAAACATACTGTCGCTATGGGCAAATGAAGCTCAATTACACTGTGGCTTGTAGGGTCCTGTGTAGAACACACCTCAAATTTATCCCACCCTAGGGGTGCAGAAGGTGGGGAACTTATGCACCAACTCATGTAGCTATTGAATGAAAGCTGCTGTCACGGGTATTGACTCCAAATCCTTCCCAGCACTCTCTAGCTACCCGTATGCAGGCTGAGCGAGCTCTTACAGCCAGAGAAGGCCAAGCCATGAGGCACAGTCAGGTGCTTCCACTGAGATTTTATTCACTTATGTGGGGGCAGTAATGGCAATGGATACACACAGGACGCTGACAGTGTGTGCTCCAAGTGGGGTATTGGTGAAGCAAGAATCCAGAGGAAAGTTTTTCAGAACACAGATACACACACTGTTTTTATGTAGGACACTCATTTTTTTTTGTTGTTTTTTTATTCCATTGTCAACAAAGTTAAATAGGACAGCCTTGATGCAGATGTAGATAAATTTATAGGTTTGATGTCAGGTCACCAACTGATGTTTCTGTTTTCTCTTTGACATAGATATTCATGTACTATGTGGATGACATGGGTAGAAGCTAGAATGTGTAAGATTTTAGGAGATGGGAGTATTTTTTAAAAACTGCTATAGAGAAGGGAAAGAGCTGATAAAGTAATAGGAACAAAACTGAATTGCTCAGCAATTTTACAGGACAAATTGAGAGCAGTTACTATCATTATGGTTTTTCTCTAGACGCATTAACACATCAAACTGGTACAGGCTTTGAAGACAGACATTCTGTGTTGGGCATTCTATAGGAGGGTAGATGAAAGGACAGAGACTCAACGGTGTTGTCAAAACAGAGAGAGGTGGAAGGAACGGCTTATATAATTAAATTCAACAGAAAATGAAGGTATGACTGAATGGGCCTGGTAAAATAAAAACAAAAGGTTGCAGTGCAGCCATGGATCTGACACACTGGGCACAAGGAAAGAAGAGAGCCCCTACTGTGTCACAAATGGCAGATTAAAATTATTATCATGTTCCAATGAACAGGAATTTTGGCAGAAGCAAATGTGAACACTCAAAAACAGGAAAGGTGAAATACAGTTTTAGGAATAACTAAAAATTACATAGCAAAGGGAAAAATATAAATCGAAATGAATAGTATATTTTAAACACAACGATTACAAATACAAAAATCAAATTGCTCCTCTTTAAAGTTTTACATATAGATACATACATTTTCCAACATTTAACACATTCATTAGTTATATGAGAGTAAGTAGATGGGACAGAATACAAATGTGAGACTTTTCATTATGCTTATGCTGTACATGTACTACTTAGGCAGTGCCTGGGATCAAAAAGCCTGAGACACAACTAGAAGGAGTAAATAGAATCTGAACGTGTGGAAATACAAACCTGTACATGTACGTTGAAATTGGTAACAGAGCAAAGCTTGAGATGAGGAGCCAAAGAAATTATGTTAAATAAGGTGTCACAAAGTATTGGAATACTGTGTCTGAGAGATAGTGAGGAATCAGAGGACTCAGTAGTGACAATTCAAGGCACATCACTGAGTTACGCTTAGTAGGCCCACACGCATGTTGTGAGGATACTGAGAGAGGGAAAAAGCAAAAAGCTTTAACCAAGGCCAGATGGTCATTATGAAAATAGGACATGCCCAGGAAGTGAAGGGTAAAGAAAAACAGCAAAGGAAGATTACTGGAGAGATGGGTGTCAGGAGTAAGGTGTTCCCCAAGAACTTGACCGTGAAGCCAAGATCTGCTGCTGCTCGGAGACTTTAGACCTAGTTTGTGCTGGAATAGAAGTTTGTCCAAGTCACAGGACAAACGTGCTGTGGAAAGCAGGGGTTGAGTGGCCATGGAAGGATATGGAATTGGGAAGAACAGACCTTTTGGGAAGACAGGTGAGCCATGATGAGTGAACATGGACCTTTTGAAGTCTAATGTATACCAGTAAGTCCTGAACTTCGAACAGTCCAGATTTGGAAACAAAGAGAAGCAGAGGCCCAGTTTAGAGGATTTCAGTAGGAAGCTCTCTATATCCACACCAAAAGAAATACCAAATCCTGGGAATGTCTGATAATTTTAAGATCAATGTCAGGTCCAATAGAATAACCTCTGTTCTTACTGAAGAATAAACTTGGTCTCCAAGAGAAGAGAATCATCACTGAAGTATCCAGAAAAGGTACTTCTGGAACTGGAGATCAAGTAATAAATGAACAAGTAAGAATAAACAAAATAACTAGCTAAACAAAGCAACTAGACATTATTATAAGGTAAGATTAGGTGAAATGAAGCTGAGGTTCTCCGCCTAGAGTCCATGGACCCCCCAGGTGGAGGGAATTCAGGTGGTCAGTAAACTTGACTGAACTTTTACTAAATTTTAAGTGGAATTTAGCATTTCCTTCAGTCATGAATATAGGCAATAAGCTATAGTAATATGAGCAGTACCTATAACCAATAGAAATCACAGATATTTTCATATCCCATTAGATTTATTGCAGATATCAAAATTTCATCTACATTCATCCATACTTCAAAATTATTGTGGTTTTTTTGATCCACCATTGGGTGCTGTTACTTAATACGTTAATACAGAAGGAAATTTATGACTACATCACAAAGTTGTTTTTGAAAAGAATTTGATAACAATATTTTAATATGTTTGATTTTCTTTGTTATCCTGTGTACATTAGTTTACACATTTAAAAATAATTATTTTGAGAAGGAGGCTTCACAGACTTCCTGTAATTGTTTGCTAGGACTGCCATTCAAAGTATTACAAATGGGTGGCTTAAACAGCAGAAAAGGATGGCTACACAGTTCTGGAGTCTGAGCTACGGGTTGATTTCACAGATGTCTGAGATAAGGGTTGATTTCTTCTGAGGGATGTGAGGGAGAACCTTTTCCTTGCCCCTCTCTTACCTTCTAGTGGTTTACAGGTAACCTTGACATTGCTTAGCTTCTAGACGCATCACTCCGGTCTCTGCCTCCATCGTCACGTGGCACTCTCCCTGTGTGCATGTGTGTCTCTAAATTTCTCCTTTTTATAAGGACTTTAGTCATACTGGATTAGGGCCCACCCATATGACCTCATCTGAACTCTTAAGACTCTGTTTCCAAATAAGGTCACCTTCTGTACAGATCCTACCTCCAAATGAGGTCACATTCTGATGTACTGGGGTTTAGGACTGCAACATATGTTGAGGTGGGGGGTGGGAATTCAGCTCATAACACTTCCGAAGTGTCCGTGGCACTCCGAAAGGTCAGAGAGCCGTGCTCTAAAGATAGATGGACCTAGAGGAATCTGATAATATTATACTGCAGGGTTGGTCCGGCTGGTCAAATGGAGAATATGCCCTAGAGTTTACCTAGCCTGCACAGAGCGTGCTGGCATTTCCACCCGCAGGCAAACTACTTTTGTACTTTAAAATGCTGACTTCCTAGTAAACCCTGGGCAAGAAGAGTGATACCACCAGAGAAGAAAAAGGGAAAGATTGTAAATTCCAAGGGCCCAGAGTCAGGAGGGGAAATCCCGACTGATCTCCCCAGGTGGTGGCAGCTGAGTAAATCACCTAGCAAGCAGCTGTAACACATTACGCTGCAATTATCCTGGAGTTCTGAGGGCTTGTAAGCAGCTAAAGATAAAAGGGAGCACCGCAAGAGGAAGAGCTGCTTCCTTTGCAATTTTACAGTGTCTGAGGAAATGGACCTCATAGGAGAGACTTCCCTTTCAGTCAGCCTTAAAGTACAAATACTCCCCTAGTTTTGAAAGGGTCTTGTGTTTGACTGTACTGCCTACACATATAAGACATGCGAAGGAATTACATGGGGGAAACTAATATAATGAATCTTATGAAATAAATATGGTATGTACTTCTGGAATGAAATCTGCCAAGTTTCCACAGTAAATATTATGATTGCCTATTTAAATGTCTACAGCAAAATGTACAAATAGCAATCATTTATTAAGTACTTATTATACGCCAGGAATTGTACTGTAATTTTTTTTCACGAGATCGTCTCACTTAACCCCCCACAACAATCGTAAAAGGTAGGTACCATTATTATCCCCATTTTGCAGATGGGGAAGATGAGGATCAGAAAGTATAAACACCTAGGACACACCCTGTTATTGCAGATAGTAACTAATGGAGCCAGATATTTAATACTCATTTTTAAATTTCCTAACCCTTTCCAATATACACAAATATAGATCTTGTGATTTTATAAATAACCTCTTTCAGTAATGGAAATCAATATCTAAAAAAAAATTTCTGCAGACTCAAAAAACCTTTAAAAAGTATTGTTGCTTATATCAAAGGCTCAAAATTAGCAAATACAACCATTTACCCAATGCAACACTGAGGGAAAGAAAAAAGGTAATTGTGGACCTAATTAGCTCATTCATCTGCTAGAGAGCAAAAAGTAGACATAAGGTACCCTGTTTCCCCGAAAATAAGACCTAGCTGGACAATCAGCTCTAATGCATCTTTCGGAGCAAACATTAATATAAGACCCGGTCTTATTTTACTATAATATAAGACCGGGTCTTATATAACATAATATAATGTAAGCCAGGGTCTTATATTAATGTTTGCTCCAAAAGACGCATTAGAGCTGATTGTCTGGCTCGGTCTTATTTTCAGGGAAGCATGATATGTATCTATATAAATAGAATAGCTGTAGCTCTCAAGTGGCTACCATTTTTTAATGAGTAACCAATTAAAAAAAGAAAATACTATGTAATCTAGCCACAATGCACACTTTGGCTTCCAGTACAAAAAAAAAAAATTTCCCACATAATACGCAAACCAAGTATTCAATAAGCCTTTCCTTCCAAGGTCATTATACTCTATTTACAGGGTCAAACAGAAATTTACTGTCTCATGGATTTCCCCTCAGCATTTTGCCACTGCTGGCTTACATTCTCTAGTCCAACTGTGACTGAGCTGGAAAGCATGAAATAGGGCAGTGATGTATTCACAAATGATTAACAACCTGCTCTCTGGGGGATAAAGGCTCTGATTGGTAATGGTTGCCCATTTTTGTGGTGTCAATACTCTCACAATGTTCAGTTTCAATCTACCAACATGATGTCACTGAATTCAGAGCTTGTAAGATAAGTACAGTAGCAAACTATTATATTGTGTTTCGACCAGATAGATAAAATAGATATAAGTAACTTCAAGATCATAGGTAATATTAAAATGTAGTAAAATCATAAGGAAATGGTGAGTTTTGAGTATTTATTACCTTTGCTTTTAATATAATTTAATTGTGAGCTTATGTAGTTTATTTTTTAACAGTTTTATTAAGATATAAATTACATAGCATAAAATTCAGTATACACTTCAGTGCTTTTCGTGTATTCACAGTTGTACAACCACCACTACTGTTTCATTTTAGAACATGTCATCAGCACCCAAGAAATTCTGTGTCTGTTAACAGTCTTCCCCCTCCCTCACTGCCCATTCCTTCCTCTTCCAGCCCCTGACTACCACTAATCTAGTTTCCGTTTCTATAGACTTGTCTATACTGGAAAAATCATATAAATGCAACCATATAATACATGTTCCTATTATTGTAAAATGTGTTTTAAATATATATGTGTTCGTGTGTGTAGACATGTGTAGAGATACATATACATTTCCAGTTGGTGTGCCTTATTTTCCCCTTGTTCTTGCCTTGTTGCACTGATTAGAACCACTCAGTGTTGAATAGAAACAGTGAAAACAGTAATTCTTGCCTTTTTTTTCTAATCTTAGAGAAAAAACATTCAATTTTGCACCATTAAGTGTGAAATTACTTGTAGATTTTTATTTTTAGTTTGTTAATATGGTGCATTTATTGATTTTTAAGTGTTAATCCAGCAGTGCATTCTGTGATAAAAATCACGGTCATAATATATTCCCTTACTTATATATTGTTGAATTTTATGTGATAAAACTTTGTTCAGAATTTTCATGTCTGTGTTCATGGGCGTGGTGACCCAAAGATTTCTTATAGTGTTTTTTTCTGATCTGGGCATCTAGATAATCCTGGCTTCATAGAATGAGTTGGGAGGTATATCCTTCTCTCTTACTTTCTGAAAGAGTTTGTGAAGACTTGGTATTAGTTCTTCATCAACTGCTTACAGAATTTATCACCTAACTTACTTGGGTTCTTTGCGGGAATGTTCTTAGCTACAAATTTAATTTGCTTAATAGATCTGAGACTTTCAGGTTTATCTAGTTCTTCTTGAATGAGCTTTACTAGCTTGTTTTCATGAAGAATAAATCCATTTTATGTAAATTGTCAACTTTAGTGACATAAAGACCTTTATTATGTTTTTATTATTACTTTAATGTGTATAAGATATTTAATTGGATCTTGGTTTTTTATCCAATCTGACAATTTTACTGGTGAACTTAGATCACTGACATTTAATGTGATTATTGCAGTGGTTGATTTTCAATCTATCATCTTGCTACATGTATCCTGTTTGTCTCAGGTCGTCTTTGTTCTCCTCCTCCCTTTTTCTGCCTGCTTTTGGACTGCATTTTTTTCTGGTTCCATTTTCTCTCCCTTATTGATTTATCAACTACAACTCTTTGTTTTGGGGGTGTGTGTGTATGTGTGTTTGTGTGTTTGCTTGCTTTAGGTTTTATGGTATATATACATCTTTAAGTTATCACATATATTCAAGTAATATTACACTCCTTCATACGGCATAAAACTATTACAACAGCACATTCTTTTTCCTCTCCCAGACTTTGTTCTATGGTGTCATTCATTTCACTTCTATATGTTATAAACTCTATTATTTTTATAATTTTTGCTTTATCCAGTTAGCTAGTTTACAAAGATATTTTAAAACTAAGAAAACAAATTTTATATACCCACATATTTACTATCTCTGATGCTTTTCTTTCCCTTATATAAACCCAGATATTCAACTTGGAATTAATTGTTCCTTCTGCGTGATGGACTTCCTTTAATATTTATTGTAGTCTTTTTCAGCTTTTAACAGGTCTGAAAAAGTTTTTGTTTCACCTTTATTTTTGAAAGGTATTATCACTGGTTATAGAACCTTATGCTGCCAACTTTCTCTTTTAATCCTTTAATGGAAGTTGCTCCATAATCTTCTGATTTGTATTGTTCCTGATGAGTCTGCTGTTACTCTTGTTTGATATCTAAGGCTTTCCCACCTGCTCATTTCTGGCAATTCTTTCCCCAGCCTCAGGTAATTAATTTCTTTATATGAATGCAGTTATAGGTCCTCAGTAAAAACCTCAAGATGAAACCTTTGCAAATCTCTGGAGCTTTGTTTGTAGTTCTCTTGATTTTGGTACTTGCTTGGCAAATTCTAGATCCCATGGGCTCCCCAAATTTGCAACTCTGTCTTCTGCCCTCATGGAGACCATAGGGCTCTATTTGGGTTCCATCTGCCTTTGACATGGATGGGATACTTTTTCCCAGCATTAAGCTGGAGCCATTGTGAATATCACCTCTTTGTTTCTCTCTCCTCAAAGATCTCTGTTCTGTGCTTCTTAGGATCCGGTATCTGAAATCTACTAGTTTATATATTTAGTCTAGTTTTGGAGTTGTTTATGTGAGAAGGTAAATCTGGACTTTGTTATTTCATCATATCTGGAACATATGAGGTCTGACAATTAAGTTCAAGAACTCATCCTAGAAAAAGTGCTACACACCTCATTGCTGAATATCACTATGATCACCTTTGAAGTACTTCCCTAGGGAAGCTATGCACCAATGCCAGCACCTAGTCCACCCTTGAAAGCAATTTTGGAACTCTTTTTCTGGAATGGCCATCAGAACTGCTGTTGGATTACCCTTGATGTCCTGAATGTCATTAAAATGTCTTCCTTTCAATATTTCCTTTATCTTCGGGTAAAGAAAGAAGTCATTGGGGGCCAGATCAGGTGAATAGGAAGGGTGTTTCAATTTGTTTGTTTACTGGCTAAAAACTCCCTCACAGACAGTTCTGTGTGAGCTGGTGCATTGTCGTGATGTAAGAGCTATGAATTGTTGGTGAAAAGTTCAGGTTGTTTTCGTCTAACTTTTTCATGCAGCCTTTTTGTCACTTCCAAATAGTAAACTTGGTTAACTGTTTGTCCAGTTGGTACAAATTCATAATGAATAATCCCTCTGATATCAAAAAAGGTTAGCAACTTCATTGCAACAAGTTCGCGAACTTGATTGCCAGACATGAACTTTTGGCCATGATGAAGTTACCCAAATTCAAACAGGTGATTATTACTGTCCAATTTATGTCTTCCATTTGAAAATACTTAATGGTAATTTATGAATCTTCTGGAACACGCTCCACAACTTATTGCTCATTTATTTTTATTTTTTTATTTTTATTGGGGAATATCGGGGAACAGTGTTTTTCCAGGACCCAAGTTAATTTGTTGTCCTTCAATTTAGTTGTGGAAGGTGCAGCTTAGCTCCAAGTCCAGTCGTCATTTTCAGTCTTTAATTACAGGGGATTTTGGATAAAATGCAGATAGATGATCTAGGTATACTACATTACTTTTGACTCAGCTTCACATGAGACAAGGATTTGAAGAACTTGGAGGTAGGGCTTAAAGGTGCTCTTTGTGGCTGGGGGACTGGGGGCGGGGAGCGTTAAACATTGGAGGTCCAGAAAGCTCTGGCGTTGGGATAAAAGAGTTACAAATATACGGAGACCTCACAGGAACTGATAGGTCATACAGAAAAAAGATGGAAACTACTTTCTTTAACTCTCCTTATAGCCTCACATTTTCCTAACCCTGATTTTTCTCTGTAACTCTATTCCAAGCTTTTTCCCCTGCAGACTGTCCTCCTTTGCTCATGGTCGTCGTGGTTACCACAGACTAGTACCCTCAGCCCTTGGCCTTCAGCATCACTCAGCTCAGCTCTCTATGTTTAATTAGTTCAGTATTTCAGGGAGAGGAATTTGATTGCCCAACGTAGGCAGGAGTCTACCGGATAATATGGGGGATACTGGAAAAGTCATTTGATATAGGTATAGACACCCAGGAACATTCACGAGAAAGAAAATAGAGTTCAACATGCTCTTCTAATGACATTTACCGTAGTCAAGTATAGTTGACCCTTGAATAGTGTGAAAGTTAGGGGCACTGACCTCTGCATAGTTGAAAATCCATGTACAACTTGTCACTCCCCTCCAAATTTGGGGGATTGATTCCAAGACCTCCACAGATATCAAAATCTGTCGATCCTCAAGTCCGTTATATAAAATGGGATAGAACAACGCATACAGTCGGCCCTCCACATCTGTAGGTTCCCAATAACGGATCTAAAATACTGTGTTCCATCCATGGTTGGTTGAGTCTGCAGATGCAAAACCCAGGGATATAGAGGGCCAACTGTATATTTATTGGGGGGTGGGGGGAAATCCACGTGCACGTGGGTGCATACAGTTCAAACCAGTGTTATTCAAGGCTCAACTGTATTTAGAGCACCAGGCACCAAGGGCAGAATAAATGAGAGGAAAAGAGGGGAACGAGTCCCAACATAGTCTTCTATGGAGTTCTGACTTTCAACTGACACTAATAGCTTACTATGGTCTCCATTAGGTGAGGCCTCTTTGGTCTGACTAAGTCAGCGAGAGTGTCATTTCTCTGATTGCTCTTGAGGAGATCCTGCTCCTTTTTAAATAGGTCGAGCCTATAGATATCCCAAGTAGGAAGAAATACCATTTTAGAAGACATTCTCTGCTCCTGAGAGGTTTTCCCAGAGCCAGTTTCACTCTAGTGTCTGGTTCTGTAAGCCCAGGATGTCACTAGCTACTGATTTATCATAATTAGGGTCAATGATAGAATTGCTTGAATAGGGGTTTTAGTCCGCTGGCCTCCTGAAGTGAGGACACAAACCTGAAACGAATGTTTAAGGAATGTAAATGCAGTATTTTCTCACACTGCATACAGCCTCTTCTCAGGGCAGGTACACCTCTCACCCCCTCTCGCCAGGGAACCTATCTATTATGCATATATTTCCTTTTTGTTCCATTAAAAGAACCCCTGATATTTCCTCAAAATTTGTTTCAGTTTTGAAAACAAAGTCCTATAAGCCACAGATCCCACTGGGTCCAGCGGCTAATTCTGCCCTAATCAAGTCACCATGAAATATGAAACAGATTCTAAATTATTCCCCCATTAGGGACTATTCTTCCAAAACTACTGTCAATTCTCTTTTTTTAAAAAGGATGGAATGTTCACTTAAAAGTCATCAACTCTAAGTGAATTTGCCTACATGGATGACCTCCTGCCCCTGAGGAAAACACAATGCGTGCTGACAATTACTGTCTCGTTGTGTTCCCTCTTTGCAGTTGCTTGTTCTCTAACTAAGTCCTACAAAGAGGTGATGTGACTGTCTGTGCTTTGCAATTCAAGCTGTTTTTAGAGTGGAGAGAATTTCCCTAGAACGGCCTCTCTCTCTCTTCCCTGACCCCACCGCCCTTGCATTCATTAAAGCTGAGTTCCTGGCTCAAGTGAAGGGAAGATTTTAGTTATTATCCTTGGCAAAGGAACTCTCCATTGTGGCTTTGAATTGAACTTCAGGTCTTCTGAGTACAGGGGTCACATGTGAATTTGTTATGCTTCCTGGCAACTGTTTCAGAATAAATGAATCTGATGAAATTCTCATGAAGTATTTGTTTTTTAGTGTTTCTCTAATACACAATAAATTGTAATTTATGAGGCGTAATTGAAGAAAATTTTGGAGGAAGTTGTGTATAAGATTAGAGGGATTATTAAATCAACTTTATTGTGTTTTCAAAACTTAAAAATGGTTTACAGCTATAATAAATTGCTTGAGAGTGCTATCAACCCATAAATTTTAATAATTTAATAAACATTCTGCAGTTAAGTTGGGCTCATAGCCAAATCCCAGGGCTGGTTTTGTGTCGTATATAGTCATATGTGTTTTAGTTTACCTGGCTGATAAAGGAATGAGCTGTTCTCATACACAATACACTGCAATTTATCAATGACTTTAATGAACTAAAACTGGGAACTCAAGTTTGAAGTCAGAAGGGGTACTAGGTTCCTCTGACCCTTAACATCTGTTGTACTGGTCACTGTTGCTATTTAGTGTCTTCAAAGTTATAGGTTCATTTCACTTCCTCTAGCCTTTTCACCTTGAAAGTCACTTATATAGGTAGTCACTGACTCACCTCCTTTTAGCAAGCTGTTAACTGCATTGTTAAAATATTTTTTAAAGTAATAAACGCAAAATACTTGTAATAATTTGCAGATAGAGGGTTCCCAATATACACTGGCTGATTAAAATAAATCTGTGTAATTTAATCAAGCAAAGAAAATGTGCGATATTTCTGTTATCTCTTCTGAAATTCAGTGGTCAAAGTCTAAACAACTCGCTGAGAAGAGTGGGGTCTATATGGAGATTCTGTGTTGCCTTCAAATGTGTGTTTTAATAAATGCTAATTAACTGAGCATTATATAAAACAGTATTCACATGTCTGTGTAGATTTGAACCTGTGCCTAGATTTGAACCAAGTTTGTTGGTGTATAGTTAATAAAATGCTATTTTTGCTCTTTTTTCCTTACTCCACTCAAGCGAATTGAATTTATCTTAAAACTGAAGTGAGTGCTTTAGTTGTATTTTGTGTTCAATTGTTCTTCGTCTACTTTTTATAATCACAAAAATAGTCAGCAGCATACTAACGGATATTTACATAAGATTTAAAACTGTTGAATTTAGACTACACATTCTGTCTTTGTAAAAAGCAATTTTGTGCCCATAATAAAAAATAAGTGTGATGAATATTAACAATACAGGAGTCTTTTCCTTTGATTACTTAATTCTCAGTTTCTCATCTTCCTGATGTGACTGGAAAAAAAATGTCATGCTTGATGATTTTTACCACCAAAAGAATTTCACTTGGTAACTAGATGTGTATATGTATTCATTCATCCATGCAAGATAGTCACATGCTAATATATGCACTTGCCATGCCTATGTTTTCACTTAATGAAGAGCTTAATAAGAATCAGCATTCATAGCCCCTACATAGTCAGATAAATTAGTTAATGCACAATAAGCAGTTCTTATGTATAATGCAAAAGATTAGTCTTATCATTTGCATAATGTGCTACAAACAGCCCACTGTTTCAAGCAGTAGAAGCTCCCCCATTAAATGTGAGTTGAAAGCTGAATGACGTCAATAAAGTAATTATGCTTCATTTGGCATATCTCATTCGTTCTCTGGAGTTCAGACCCTATCTGAGGTCTGTTGACAGCATTGCTGAAAGGCATTGGTAATGATTCAAAAGCAAAACTGTGGGACTCTGGAAAGAAGCCTGGTGTGCTCAAGTCTCCACTATATAACTTGGTCCCCAGCAGTAACTCATTTTATAACTGGCTTATGTACCTATTTATGTTTAAATGTATGCAACTCGGAGCTTGTTAGTTTATACTGAGAGTAAAGGAATTTTTAGGCCAATAAAGTATAGTGACTTCCAGATTTCCCAGAATTCACAGTGGAAAGAAAATATTACCAGTGGAGACACTCTGTCTTCCTCAGGGACCCATGAACACCCTACTTCTGCCAATAGGATACACAGAATTCACTGTCACAGTGTTCCTTCCCTTCCCCTTCCCTCCCCCTCAGAGACTACTTCCATGTTTCCATCTCTGTGAGAAATTAAAAGTCATTCTTTGAAAGCTAGTCTAGTTCTAAATAAACACACACATGCTTTACTAATGTGAAAATTGAAACCCCCAAAAGTTACACAATTTACGTGAGATCCACGTAAATTGGGTTGAGAATACAAGTCCCTTGACTCTTATTCTTATGACTAGTGTTTTCCTGTTTTGTGTAAGTATATATAAAACAGGTTTCTTTTCACATTTGTTTATTGTCTCAAGGATGGAGAAACAGATTTTATATTTGTCATGGTCAGCTGGCAAATATTTACAAAGCATCATACTAGTACTGTAAAAATGGTGGCAATGGAATTGCCTCTGAAAGATGATGCATTTCATACATGCTCAGAATCTTGCTCATAGCTCAAAAGCAGACTGTAGCTAACTTTTTTTTCAGTATCCGCTGCAACAACAGCATTTGGACCGACATGGTACATTATGACTTTCTTCTGAAAATGACATTTTACTGAAATCCTTGTTTTCAAATTAATTAAATCTTATTTATTGAATGTGATAAAAGTGAACTGGCATCTTAAGATGACTAACCATAGAGTTGGGAGGACTATGGGCAGAGCTAGGACCCTTGTTAACTGTCTAGTCCTGATTTCCTGTTAAAACTTTGTGGTAACTTCTGGGGACGGGATTCACATGTATAGAGGTCATCTTGGGAAGTGCTCTCTCTCTGTTTTTTGCATGTGTGTGGCCGGTTGGAGCCCCAGCAGTAGGTGTGCATTCCCACACTGCCGTGCTGGTTTTGTTTCTTTTTATTTTCTTGAATAAACCACTTTTTGTTGGATTGTCTGGAGAGTTATTTTGGCCAGTCAACAAATGTAGAAAAGTAATATTGTTTGCCAGAAAATGTATTGATTTTGAAATCATGTATTCTACATTATACTGTTCATTAGATTCCACAATAACAATTTTTAAAAAGTCAGAACAAAAAGACAATAGAAAAAATTAATGTGACAAAGAGCTGGTTCTTTGAAAAGATTAACAAAATTGACAAACCCTTGGCTAGACTCACTAAGATAAAAAGAGAGAAGACACTAATTAACAAAATCAGAAATGAAAAAGGGGAAGTTAGCACGGATACCACAGAAATACAAAGGATAATCCAAGAATACTATGAAGTATTATATGCCACCAAATTCAATAACCTAGAAGAAATGGACAAGTTCTTAGAAACATACAGCCTTCCAAGGCTGAACCATGAAGAACTGGAAAATCTAAACAGACCGATCACCAGTAACAAAATTGAATCAGTCATCCAAATCCTTCCCAAAAGCAAAAGTCCGGGACCAGATGGCTTCACTAGTGAATTCTATCAAACCTTCAAAGAGGATCTAATACCAATCCTGCTCAAACTCTTCCACAAAATTGAAGAAGAGACAGTACTCCCTAACTCATTTTATGAGGCCAACATTACCCTGATACCAAAACCTGGTAAGGACAACAAAAAAAGAAAACTACGGACCAATATCTCTGATGAATACAGACGCAAAAATCTTAAACAAAATTCTAGCAAATCGAATACAACAATGCATTAAAAAGATTATTCATCACGACCAACTGGGGTTCATTCCCGGGACACAAGGATGGTTCAACATCTGCAAATCCATCAGTGTGATACATCACATAAACAAAATAAAGGACAAAAATCATATGATTATATCAATTGATGCAGAAAAAGCATTTGACAAGATACAACATACTTTTGTGATTTAAACAGTTAATAAAATAGGTATAGAAGGAAAATACCTTAACATAATAAAGGCCATCTATGACAAGCCCTCAGCTAATCTCATAATTAATGGTGAAAAACTGAAGCTCTTTGCTCTACGTTCAGGAACATGACAGGGCTGTCTCCTATCACCTCTGCTTTTCAACATAGTGTTGGAAGTCCTTGCCAGAGCAATCAGGCAAGAGAAATTAAAAAAAGGCATCCAAATTGGGAATGAAGAAGTTAAATTATCACTCTTTGCAGATGACATGATGCTATATATAGAAAACCCTAAAGACTCACTTTTATCACAAAAGCTATTAAAAAACAATCAACAAAAACAGTAAAGTTGCTGGCTACAAAATCAAGGTACAAAAGTCCATTGCATTCCTGTATACTAACAATGAAATCTCAGAAAAAGAAATACAAAAAAACAATTCCTTTTGCAATTGCAGCAAAAAGAATAAAATACCTAGGAATAAACTTAACCAAGGATGCGAAGGACCTATATGCTGCAAACTATAAGACATTTTTGAAAGAAATTGAAGAAGACACAAAGAAATGGAATGACATTCCATGCTCATGGAAGAATCAACATAGTTAAAATGGCCATATTACCCAAAGCAATATACAGATTTAATGCAATCCCCATCAAAATCCCAATGGCATTTTTTAAAGAAATAGAACAAAAAATCATCAGATTTGTTTGGAACCACAAAAGACCTCGAATAGCCAAAGCAATTTTAAGAAAAAAGAACAATACTGGAGGTATCACACTCCCTGACTTTAGCTGGTACTACAGGGCTACAATCATCAAAACAGCATGGTATTGGCAGAAAAACAGACACATAGACCAATGGAATAGAATTGAGAACCCAGAAATAAAACCACATAAATATGGACAGATAATTTTTGACCAAGAAGCTGAAAACATACAATGGAGGAAAGACAGCCTCTTCAATAAATGGTGCTGGGAGAATTGGATAGCCATGGGCAAAAGAATGAAACTGGACTGCTATCTGTCACCATGTACCAAAATTAATTCAAAATGGATCAAAGACTTAAGCATAAGACCAGACACAATAAACTGCATGGAAGAAAATATAGGTACTAAACTTGCAGACCTTGGGTTCAAAGAGCATTTTATGAATTTGATTCCAAAGAGAAGAGAAGTAAAAGCTAAAATAAATGAATGGGACTATATGAAACTTAAAAGCTTCTGCACAGCAAAAGAAACCATCGAAAAAATAAAGAGGCAACCAACTTAATGGGAGAAGATTTTTGCAAACAGTGCCTCTGATAAGAGGCTAATATCCAAAATATACAAGGAACTCATGAAATTCAACAGCAAAAAAACAACCCAATTGAAAAATGGGCAGAGGACCTGAAGAGACATTTCTCCAAAGAGGGCATACAAATGGCAAATAGACATATGAAAAAATGCTCAACATCACTAATCATCAGAGAAATGCAAATAAAAACCACAATGAGATATCACCTCACCCCAGTCAGAATGGCTATCATCAACAAGACAAATAGCAACAAGTGTTGGAGAGGCTGTGGAGAAAAAGGAACCCTCACACACTGTTGGTGGGAATGCAGACTGGTGCAGCCGTTATGGAAGGCAGTATGGAGGTTACTCAAAAAATTACGAATAGAATTATCATATGACCCAGCAATCCCTCTCCTGGGTATCTACCCCAAAAATATGAAAACATCTACACATAAAGATACGTGTGCTCCCATGTTCATTGCAGCTTTGTTTACAGTGGCCAAGACATGGAAACAACCAAAATGTCCTTTGATAGATGAATGGATAAAGAAGTTGTGGTATATATACACAATGGAATACTATCCGACGGTAAGAAAAGATGATATAGGAACATTTGTGACAACATGGATGGATCTTGAGAGTACGATGCTAAGCGAAATAAGTCAGACAGAAAAAGCAGAGATCCATATGATTTCACTGATATGTGGTATATAAACCAAAAGAACAAGACAAACAAATGAAAAACAAAAACTCATAGACACAGATAATAGTTTAGTGGTTACCAGAGGGTAAGGGTGGTGTGGGGTGCGAGATGAGTGTAAAGGGGGATCAAATATATGGTGATGGAAGGAGAACTGACTCTGGATGGTGAACACACAATGGGATTTATAGATGATGTAATACAGAATTGTACACCTGAAATCTATGTAATTTCACTAACAATTGTCACCCCAATAAATTAAAAAAAAAAAATCAGTAGACTTAACTAGTACATAGGCAATATCATCATTTTCTACAGTTAACTTCTCTTATTTGTATGCTTATGGGGACCCTTGAAATGCAATAATTCTATCTTGGCAAGTCAAATGTGCAACTTTGTGCTAGAAGTAGACTGAAATATGGTCATATGATCTATGATTCATTGATCTATGATTCATTACTTACCTGTTAGGTAAGTAATAGTAAGCCCAAAAAAACACCAGTATTGTTAAGACATGGATGAACATATTTATATTCAGAAGTCTGCAAAAAATAGAGAATTTGACATTTTAGCCAAATAAAGCAATCACAGAAAGAAAAAAAGTATTAAGGAGTTCTTATGTTGTAAGAAACTGAAGAAACATTTAAGCAGAAATTATTGTATTTAGTTTGATCATTTTATTTATTTACATAAAAACTTTTATTTATTGAGGTAAATTTAAATCAGATAAGCCATTCTTCATCTTTAAACATGAATACAAATAATAGTCAAATAGCTTACCTAAAACTATTTACAAAAGCTAATTTGAATAGCTCTGAATTGTTACAGAATCAAATCTGGAACATAGAGTGTTCCTTCCTACGTAATACCAGTATCACTAAGTAAAAAGTGACATATCATTAAACAAGTATGTCTGCAAATGAACAGTTTGAAAACATTTTTTGAGTGAATATACGACTCTAGCTTTGGCTGTTTTCATATGGACTTTGACTAATTATTATTTTGGCCTCTGGTAGTTTGTGTGTGTACAGGTGTGTATGTTGGGGTTGGGGAGTGCTGTTTTCCTTGAGCCTCTTTTCTTCATTAGGTTCAGATGATGTGTATTGCTAAAATCCAACAACGAGAAAAATAATTGTTGTAGCAGCAGCAATGCAGCCATAGACTGCATTGAGCTCCTGGGGTCTCAGTTCCCTTACCTGTCTCTACGTAAAGAAGAATTAAGAGGTAAAAAGCTACCCATCAAATGCTGAGGAAATACAGTTGAAACATCTGTTTCAGTGATCATTTCCCAAATTTAAATGGTTTATATAAAAGGGATTAATACAGATGGTGTGAATAAAATGGTTTTCAAAGTTTGATATGTAATCTCATAATGCAGATTGATTTCAACTGAGGGTATATTTCTATCCTGTAGCTATGTTGGCAATGGAGGGTTTTTATTAGGCACTAGTAAGTGGCCTTTGTAACTATTGCTATGAGAGCCAGTGTTATATATTAATTAGTAGTATTATTTCTAGTTCAACTAAAATAGCTAAAAGGTCCTCTTGGGAACTATTCTGGGATATGATTTTGTTTAATCTTATTATTAATGATAATAAATCTTTACTTTGTTGGAGTATCATCTGTATGCCAATGATTCTATTATTTAAACAAATAATTATTCCACATTACAATTTCTTTGAGAACATGACAATAACAAATCATAGTTACAGCTTATTCAAAGTAAATTAGGTCTAAAGCACTAATAAAATTAATTGCAAGATGTTTGATTGGAAACCAGAGCTGGCTAAAACAGGAACTCCTTCATATAGTCTTTGATAATGCATTACTCTCTGGAATAAGGCTACCAGCATAAAATATCTCTCAGTGCTTGTTATCAAACAAAGAGTAATTGAAACTTGGTTGCTAGGAGACGTTATTTCTCATTGTTGACAATCCTGGTTTTCTTTGATTACTGGCACTATTGTTGTTCATTACACAAACTGAATGTTGTTATATAACATTGGAGAAACATATTTTGGAATCCAATTGTTGTGTGAATACCACCATGTGCTACCAAAAAAATGTTTATTCACAGATTCAGCAGGTTAAATATCTCTGGTAAGCATTTGTTCAGAAGGCTCAATACACATTTTTTTGATTTCTTGTAAATTTTACTGGAAAGTACATTCTAAGTTTTTACAGGGCAAACATTTTGTATATTTCATCAAATTAAGGTTTTCCTAAAAATAGAAAAATAACCTTATCTCTGTAAGTTTCTTTTCTTTATTGCAGTGACTTATTTTCTGTATTCAAGACCATTTCATTAGCATGAGAGAAAACAATACTTAAAATGCAAGAAAATATTTATTTTGAATGAGGTGAAGATTAAACTATCCTGGGTCAGAAAGCGAGAAGGTTTAGAATGAGTTTAGCAAAATGGTATCTCACTTTGGTATCACTTAAAGTTTTCTCTGGTAAAAAATAATGCAAGTATCTTTATTTACAGGGCAAGAGTGAGCATCGTATCTGGCAAAACTACGAACAGGTAGACAGTTATGCAGGATATATCTCAAAAATCTTTATTCCAAATGGAATTCCAATTATTTTTATGCTATTATCTATCTTCAAGTTTTCTCACCACTGTTTGATACTGGAACCCGTCTGCTGGTTCCCGTCCACATCGCTGTGATAACCACTCTTTTCCATTCTTACATCATTTGTGCCATCCCTACTGTTCACAGAATAGACAGAGAACAACAGACAGAATAGACAGAGAACAACAGATAAAAACTCTATAAGCTTTTTGTCTTGTCACCCTTAATTGTCTTTAGTCTTCTGTCTTATCACACAATAATGGTAAATTTCCAGTGCGAAACTCTCCCTTACGCTTCTTCTATTCTCTTCCTTTGGAAACTTGTCTCTCAACTGCCCAGTCTTTTTCTTCACTTCTCAATATTTCTTTTTTCTTTACCTGGTTGGTTATATATTCAGGATGAGCTAGAGTTCTATTTTTTTGTTTCTCTGATTTTTGCTTACTAGAATTCTTTAAAAAAAAAAAAACATTCTATGTTCATAGATTCTCATTTTAACACTATGCAATTTGACTTCCTCAAATACTCGGATATTACTCTCATATGTAACAAATGGCCTCTAAGTCACCAAATCAAGGATTTTTCTTAATTCTCATTCTTTTGACTTTAAATTCCTGCTGATGACCTTTACTTCTTTTAGTTTTTTCTCTTTTTCTTTTTTTTTTTTAACTTCCTCTAAAATTGCTATCCTGGATATCGTCCCAGCTCTTTAATGATTTCTCACATGTCCTCTTAAGATGCTCCTTCTGTTTTTGTATCCTGAAGTCATGTATTTCTATCATTAAAGTTTGTCTTGGTTTACTTCTCTTCTTACATGTCTATTAAATAACTCATCCCATCCAACAACTCCAGCTGTCATCTTTGTACAGATCTCTAGGTAAAATTATAAAATTTCACTTTCTCCAAAATTTAATCCTACATACTCAACTGCCACTACCTAAGCAATATTCGTTCATGTGGATGCCTCAGTGGCACCTTACACTCATCAAGTCCAGTAGCTTCCATCATCACCTTTCTATGAAAATTTAGTTCTTCCTTGTTACTTCAATTTAGATTAAGGTATTAGTTTCGCATTTTATATTTAGGTCTGTGATCCATTTTAAGTTCATTTTTGTGAAGGGTGTGAGGTCTGTGTCTGGAAACTTTGTCGTTGTTGTTTTGCATGTGGTTGTCCCGTTGTTCTAGCACCATTTGTTTAGAAAACTAGCTTTGCTCTCTAGTATTGCCTTAAATTATTTAAAAAAAAAATAAATGTTGTTAGGGGCGGCTGGATAGGTCAGTTGGTTAGAGCGTGAGCTTTCAACAAGTTTGCTGGTTCAATTCCCACATGGGATGGTGGGCTGCGCCCCCTGCAACTAAAGACTGAAAATGGTGACTGGACTTGGAGCTGAGCTGCGCCCTCCACAACTAGATTGAAGGACAACTACTTGGAGCTGATGGGTCCTGGAGAAACACGCTGTCCCCCAATATTCCCCAATTAAAAAAATAAATGTTGTATTTTCTCTTTTTGGCATTCCACCATTCACTACTGCAAAAATTTTATTAGCTAGTGCTTTTACTCCTCAGTGAATAAATGCTTCCAGTGTGAGGTCAGAGATGACTGGTTTCCCAGCTGTCAATATTCAGGGAGACAATTGATCTTCTCATTTTATTTAATCTCAGTAGCCATTTCCTTTTCCCCAGACCCAGCACTACTTAGAGAAAGTAAATGTGTCCACGGTCATCAGTGCTTGGTGTAAGTGTAATATGACATGAACCAAAGACCCTTCAGGCCAAAGTAGAGACTGGTAATTTATGACTGAAGAACACAGGCTTTTCTGAAATTTCCTTTAGTTCAGGCAGATCACTATGAATTAACTAAGCAAGAGGGCAGCAGGTGCTCTCATTAAATTTACAGTCACTGGCAGCAGATAGGAAAGTGCTTTTAAAAGAGTATGCAGCTGTGTGCACACCTGTAATGGCAGCCATGCTGTCCAGATATGCAGTGGGGTAGGTGGGCCAGCGCTCCCTCACTGGCTCCAGGCAGCTCTGGCTGCAAACATCCAGGCGAGTGATTTCTCAACAGTGTGGAGAAGTGTGTTCCTAAAATGATAGATGAGCTACTGAAAGCCCGAGTTGTCAGGGAGAGTGTGGTGCCCGTTGGGGCCATAAAACAGAAGAGTCTTCGCTGGTCTATCTCTTCTATCCTCTTTGTCCCCTTTCTAAAAACTGAATTTTTGAATGCACACCACTTCCCTCTGCCTTTTTTGGTAATACTATAGATATGTCAAATCTAATGATAATGTTCTTTACAGAGAAATGATGCTTTGTTAAAGTACAGTTTGTTCATTGTGCATAGTTTCTGTAGAAGAAAAACACCATTTCTGTGTATAAGAGTAGAAAAATTCCTTTTTCATAGTTCTAAAATCTCTCTTTGATGTTCGTCTTCCCAAGTTTTTTTTTCCATTTCTTCCCCCGACAGTCTTTCCTCACGTTAATGGGAAGTTGTAATATTTCCTAAGCGCTTGGGAAATTTGCAGTAAATTTCGTGAGGAGTCTTTCCTTCCTCCCTCTCTCCCTCCCTCCCTCCTTTCTTCCTTCCTTCCTTTATTTTCTTTTCCCTTCCTTTCCTTTCTCTTCCTTTCCCTTTCCTTCCCTTCCCTTCCCTCCCCTCCTCTCCCCACCCCTTCCCTTTCTTTTCCACTAGATTTCTTTCTCTTATTTATTTATTTTCACAGTTGATCTGTGGTAGCTTACAATTAGACTACATTCAACAAAATAAGGTAAACTATAAGTCATAGTTTTAAAAACTAATACTAAGAAAAATAACTGAAACTTTATAATCAACATTAAAGGAATTATTATAGTTAAGTAGGATAAATGAACATATGCTATTGCGCTACTTGAAGTTTTTATTTGTTCAAGTCGTGTTGGTTAAAGAGTCTCATTGGATTTATGGAAGAACAAATGATCAATCAAAATACGAATACAATATTTGTATTTTTCCTGTTTTGTACACAGTAAGTTATTTGAGTCAGAAAAACCACTAAATACCTTTACCGTGATCTTCCAATCTGTTGATATGATGCTAGTGAGATAGCAATTGCAGTTACTGTATAGGTCTCTCTGTATAGGTTAATTTATCTCTATTCAGTGAGAGTAGATTATACCTCCTACTCTAGCCAACCACCTCATAATCTGACATTATGGACATAATGTCCATAATGTCCATAATCTGACATAATCTGACATCTGGAAAGGAGCTTAGGGTCCAACTCATCAATAGCAATGGCCTTGCTATTGGTCACAGGAAAGGGAGCTGGGTTGGATAAATCTGGCCCACCTGTCAGCACGAGTGAGGAAGGAAAGAAAGAAAACATGGCAAAGCCTGTGATGACATAGTTTCAGATATACAGGAGAGTAGGCTTTCATTATTTGTTACATTTCTAAAGCACAGTAATTATAATCCCCCTGCTGCCCTTGCTACGTACGTGGAAAGGACTTTCTTAAAATACAGAAATATTCATTGAAATTACATTTCTTTTAATAGGAAGTTACCTGTAATAAAGAAAAGCATATTTACTCCCCAAATTTACAAAAAATTCCTAAAAGCTGAAAAACATGTGGCACTATATGGTGATATATCTTTCTGGTCTATTTGCAGATAGGCTTAACTTCCATATGAACATCCGCTTACGCAAGCATACTAAACTATCCCGTAAAGTATGTGCTATGTGTGTATGATGTTCTACGCAATGAATATAAAAGGTAAGAGACTTGTGTGTCAAAAGCCACGTAGTGGATAACTATATAATCAGTGTTAATAACACTTAGTAAAGAACTATTTGCTTTATTGGTAGAGTAACATAGCCTGTGGGAAGAATAGAGTGTCAAAAAAGAAATATGGGCCTGTGAAATTTTTGTGCTTGTGTTCAGGCTAGCTTTATGTCTGTAATAGTCATGCAAGTGAAATTCAGTTTATAATATATATTGAAAAGTAATATATCAAGAGGATTTCAAATAACTAGCAGATAAACATTAGACTGATGCCCCACTCCTTTTTTGGTAATGGAATACTTATATAAAAAAACAACTTGAATGTCTAACAGTTTATTTTGTGATACATGCTGGAACAGAGATATGGCAGAATTGGCTATAAATCATTCTAATTCATGCCAAAGGCAAGTGCCGTTATTTACCAGGACGCTCTGGCAGATGCCTCTATTGCTTCGTGTCACGTCATATCCCCCTTGAGCCTCTGATTTCAGCCAGAGGTCTGGTGGACTTTTCAGTGCCCTGACACTGTCCCACCAAACATTCACCATCTGGCCTTCTGGTTTCTAACGTAGGGCCTTCTCTGAAGTTGCAGGAGTGTGTAAGGGAGTTAGTGCGTTAGTGCCGCCACAATAACTCTCAATCAATGGAGAGTTCAGCTGAGCACAAATGCTCTCCCCTCCTTCACTTTAGGCCAACAGTTCTGGAAAGCATTTGGTTCACTTCCTGGGAAGAACTGCTGGAACTCAGCCCTTGTTACTTCACGTGAGCAATATCAATAGCGCACACTAATGGTGGCCTTTCCTTTTTTTCTGTACTCTTCCTCTCCCCTTACTCCTGCTTCCAGTATATACCAACTGTCTTAGGCTTTGCGTTCTGGGGAACCCAAATGAAGATAATTACCAAAAATGAGGTTTTCTTCCTTAACATATGCAGTGAGAAACTGTGAGATTTAGGTGTATGTATACAGTATGTGGACAATTTGGGGGGTTCAGAGACCAATGCTGCAGTCCTTGCTGTTTTTCTGACTATTGGCTCGACTTTATGTGGGCTACAGTTTCTTTAACTATAATATGAGAGAAATATACTCACAGCTTTTAGGGAACTGTGGGCACAAGTGTAGCCCAAGAAATACAGTTCAGTCTACTCATATGTTTTGTGCAGTATTTGATTTATTCTGCTGTTGAGATGTGAAGCATCACCAGGGAATAAACATCAGAATCACTGGTAGAGTTTATCTTATTTTATTTAGTTTTTTTGATATTTAATCAAAATATACACGCTGTACATGGCAAAAAAAAAACAACAAATTATATGAAAGGACCATGAATGAAAGATAATCCCTGTCCTGCCACTTCTGAGCTCTGGTCTATTTCCCTTAAACAATCTTCATGATTTCTGTTTGTGGTGCTTCAGGTTATTTCCATTATTTGAAATAAAATGTAAAATGTAATTTCTAGGTTTAAAAAAAATGACTCTGTAGAATGGAATGGGAGAATTTCATCCCCTTGAGGTACTCTGTCTCTCCACCCAGCCCGTTTTGATAGATAACAACTTTTTTTGATGATCCCATTTGTACCTTTATGTATTATGTACTCTAACCCTTGATCTACAAACTCTGGTATTATTCCCATATTCTCCACACTGTAACATGATTACATCACTCTCCCTTATAACGTCTGTCCCCACTTAGGATCTTTTATCTTTTGCATTCACATTCTAATTTATAACCATATTTATGTCTTATGTGTTTTGGCTATACTGGAGGGTGCCAAAAAAAATGTATACAAGTGGACACTTTGGTCAACGTTGCTCAAGCAGTAGTTCGCCATAATCAGAAGTATCTGGATGCTGATGGTAACCACTTTGAGCACCTCTTGTAACTGCAGAAGTCAAACGTGACTTGTATTCATCTTTTATTATTGGTATATATCGAGTATTACAATTTTAATAGTTTTTTTCCTTTCTTAAAATGTGTGTACACTTTTTGGGACCCTCAGTATATTCTAAAAGCTGAAAAATCAAACAGTATTTACATTATTATATCAAGGTAAATTTTTTTAATGGTATACCCAAGTAGTGTGCTAGGTTCTATTTCTTTCTTCATGACTTCAAAATCAGGCCCTACTTTCTGTGGCATTACCGGTTCACCAAATCTCAAGCCAACCCAAGTATCTCTCTTTTTAAGTAGTTAATTCTGACAAAAAAAAAAGTACTAGTGAAAATGGTTGCCTATATGAAAATACTTTATAGTCAACTAGGCATTTCCAGAAAATAGATAGCGGAGAACAGTATGGAGAACTTGGTGTTTTTCAGCAAAAGCTCGCATTTTTTTCAATTAGAATCAAAGTCCAAACTAATCTTTCAGTCTTGCCTTACAGTATTCTCTACAGGTTTCCTTTCGCTACCTTTGGGTTTAGTTTCCTATTCATTCTTATATATATATATATATTTTTTTTTTGTCAGCTTTTTCTTTTTTTTTTTTAATTAAAGTTTATTGGGGTAATGATTGTTAGTAAAGTTACATAGATTTCAGGTGTACAATTCTGTGTTATATCATCTATAAATCCCATTGTGTGTTCACCACCCAGAGTCAGTTCTCTCTTCCATCACCGTATATTTGATCCCTTTGACCCTCATCTACTACCCACTTCCCCCCTTACCCTCTGGTATATAAACCAAAAACAACAAAAGAACGAGACAAACAAATGAGAAACAAAAACTCATAGACACAGACAATAGTTTAATGGTTACCATTCTTATATTCTTAAGGTGCAAGTTTAGATTATAAATTTGAGACACTTGTCTTTTCATAGTCATTCAGTGCTATAAATTCAGTCCTCTAATCAGTGCGTTAGCTGCATCCTGCATATTTTGATGAGTTGTGTTCTTATTTTCATTAGGTTTAAAATATTTTGTCATTTCCCTTGAGACTTTATCTTTGATCCATCTTGGATTATTGGAAGTGTATTAATTAATTTTCAAATATTAAGGATTTTACAATTATTTTTCTTTTGTTTCTAATTTAATCCATGATAGTCTGGGAATGTACTTTGTATAATTTCTACTTTTTAAAATTACATTAAAGTTGAAGAATATCCTTAATATTTCAGTCCTTTAAAGTTCATTGAGAATCTATCATGTGGACATAAAGGGATTATCTGTTCTGCTGTTATTGCTTGTACGTAGTGTTCTACAAATGTCAATTAGGTCAAATTGGTTGGTAGTATCATTCAAGGCTTCTGTATCCTTGCTGATTTTCTTCAGTTGTTCTAGCAATTGTTGAGATAGAACATTGAATTCTCCAACTATTTTTTTTAATTGTGTTTCTGTTTTTGATTAAGTAATGTATTTTTTTGTGTGTGTATGCCAGGCACTCTTTTAGGTGCATTTATTTATAACACATTACTTTAGTGTTTGTTTATATGAGAATTTCTCTATTTCAACTTTATTTTTGAAGTGTGATTTTTGCTGGGTATAGAACTCTTGATTGATAGGAGTTTTTAAATTATTATTTATACTTTGTATATGTCATCCTTCTGGCTACCAGCCTCCATTTCTTCTAATGAGAAGTCAGTTTTTAATTTTACTGTGGTTCCCTTATAGGTGTTGACATGTTTTTCTCTTGTTGCCTTCAAGCTCTTCTCTTTAGCTTTGGCTTTCAGCAGTTTGACTGTGATTTATCTAGGTTTGATCTCTTTGTTTTTATCCTACCTGGAGTTCATTAAGTTGTTGGACATGTAGTTTAATGTTTTCAATCTAATATGGAATTTTTTTCAGCATAATTTCTTCAAATATTTTATCTGTCTCTTTTTCTTTCTCCTCTCCTTTGTGGCTACAATTACACATATGAGGTATGACAGTTGGGTTCACGAGCTCATCCTAGTAAAAGTGCTACATTGCTGAATATCACTATGGTCACCTTTGAAGTACTCTCTTTGGAAATCTATGCACCAATGCCAGTGCCTAGTCCACCCTTCAAAGCAGTTTTGGAACTCTTTTTCTGCAATAGCCATCAGAGCTGTCATCATATTACCCTTGATGTTCTGAATGTCATCAATATGTCTTCCTTTCAGTATTTCCTTTATCTTTGGATAAAGAAAGAAGTCATTGGGGGCCAGATCAGGTGAGTAGGGAGGCTGTTCCAATAGTTATTTGTTTACTGACTAAAATCTCCCTCACAGAAAGTGCTGTGTGAGCTGGTGCATTGTGATACAAGAGCCGTGAATTGTTGGCGAAAAGTTCAGGTTGTCCAACTTTTTCAGGCAGCCTTTCAGCACTTCCAATTAGTAAACTTGGTTAACGTTTGTTCAATTGGTACAAATTCATAATGAATAAACCCTCTGATATTAAAAAAAAAAGGTTAGCAACACCAATTTTGTATCTTGATTTGAACTGAAAGAACTTTTTTGGTCATGGAGAATTGGCTGAATTCCATTGTGCACTTTGACAGTTTGTTTCAGGGTTGTGTTGGTACACCCATGTTTAATCACCAGTGATGACATGGCCCAAAATATTGTCTTGCCTCTCTAAAAGGTCTTGGCAAACTTTGACTCTCCTTTGCTTTTGTTCATTTGTGATCTTCTTTGGGACCATTTTTGCACATACCTTTCTCATGCCAAGATTTTCAGTTAAGCTTTTCCTAACTGTTTCTCTATCGATGTTTACTTGGTCTGCTATGCTTCTCAAAATCAGCCGAAGATTTTGATGCACAATTCAACGAATTTTTGCAGTGTTTTCATCAGTTCTGCTCATTACTGCTTCCCTGACCTCTCTTCATCAGTGATGCATTCTCTCCCCTCAGAGAAATGTTTAATCCATTTGTACACTGCTGTTTTCTTCATGGCATTATCCCCATAAACTTGGACTAACATGTCCCTGATTTCACTTCCACTCTTGCCAAGTTTAACAAGAAATTTAATGTTTGCTCATTGCTCTAATTCAAGCTCAGACATTCTCGCAACGGCACACAAAAACACATGACAACAATAATGAATACCGCTCAGCAAGACACTGCCACACATCCACACGAACACAGCTGTGATACACTGATATACCAGGGTTATGAAACTTTACCGAGCTGTTTGTACGGTGCTGCCAAGGTAAGTACATGGTGGCAAGTTTGTGAACCTAAGTGTCAGCCTTGTATGTTAGTATGCTTGGTGGTGTTCTATAGATTTCTGAAGTTCTGTTCATTTCTCTTTATTTCATTTGCTTTCTGTTCTTCAGAGTAAATCATTTCTATTTATCTATGTTCAAATTCTCTGATTCTTTACTTTGCCATTTTTAATATTCTGTTGAGTCCTTTTAGTAAATTTTTCATTTCAGTTATTGTACTTTAAAGTGTACTATTTGTACTATTAGTACTACTATATTATATTATTTGGTTCTTTTTTTTTTTTACATAATTTCTACCTCTATTAATATTTTCTATAAGAAATAATTTTCCTTATACTTTCCTTTAATTCTTTAAATGTGACTTATTTCATGCTAGCTTTTACTTTCTGCCAAATTTTCTTGTGTCTTCTGTGTGCACTGGGCCTCATGTTCAGCCAGGATTTAGTAGATAACTAGCTTTTTGTGTGTCAGATTTACTTCTTTTAATGCAACTATGTGATAGGATTAATCAGTTGGACCAGGACTTCATTTTGCTTTTTAAATCAATTAAACATTCAGCAAATGAGGCTAGAGCAAGTAGATACCTGCATGCAAAAGATGAGTTTGGGCCAGTAACTCACACCATACAAAAAATTAATTCAAAATGGATCATGGATAAAAATGTAAGACCTAAAACTATAAAACACTTAGAAGAAAATTTAGGGGTAAATCTTTATGAACTTGGGTTAAGACATGATATCTTAGATATGATAACAAAATCACAAGTTATAAACAATAAAATTGGCAAATTGGACTTCATCAAAATTCAAAACCTTTTTGTTTCCAAAGACTACTAAGAAAGTGAAAAGGAATGCCACAGATTAGGAGAAAATGTTACAAATTATATATTTGATAAGTGACATATCAGAATAGATAAAAAGCTCTTATAACTTAATAAGAAAACAAATAATTTAAAAATGGGCAAAAATTTAAATACACGTTTCACTAAAGAAGAGATATAGTCGGTTAAAAGTACATGAAATAAAAATGCTCAGAATCATTATTCATTAGGGAAATGCAAACCAACACCACAATGATGTATCACTTCTCACTCACTAGATTTGCTTAAATCCAAAAGGCAAAAAACAAGTATTGCTTAAATAAGTGAGGATGTGGAGATATCACAACCATCATACATTGCTGGTACATGTGCAAAATGGAGCAGCCACTTAAGAAAGCATACAATCAGATATGAATGTTGCCCCTTAGTCACAGAAAAAGTCCTGTCCTAACTGCTCTTCCAGTATCCACTTTTATCTCTTTCCATCTGGAATCAAAGCTATCTTTTCCAAAAGAACTCCCAATGGTAGTTTTCCCCTTCAGCTTCATATTTTTCAATGTTTTTCTTTGCTCTGAAGATAATGAAGAATATCTTTGACAAGACTTTAATTTACAAGGATCTGTAAGGTTAGGGGTCTACTCCTTACCTTACACAACTCTTTCTCTAGTTCTTTCTGCTCTAGTCTCCCTGCCCTTCTAATTCCTCAAACACATTGCTCTTCAACTCAGTCCTTTGCATCTCTTGTGTCCTCTGAATTAAACGACTCCTATCTTAGTGAAGTACCTCCTTTACATTTTTCCTAGTCCAGCTCAACATTCATTTCTTCAAGAAGACCTACCTGGATTTTCATTTCACTATGGCCTTCACATTTTGCTCTTTTATCGTAGTTTTGACTTTTTGGTATATTTGTGTAGTTGCTGTTTATCTAATCTCTCAACCACAAGACAGAGTAGGGACCATGTATGTCTGTTTTTGCTCACCATAGGATCCACAATACTGAGATGAGTGTTTGCCACATAGTAGGTATAAAATCAATATTTGTTACATAAATGGGCCGCTTTATAGCAATCCCATATGCCAGTCAGCATGTCCCCGGTTGAACTAATAATCTCTGCCTTTAGCACCTCTAAGAATAAGTGCCTATTAAATGATTTTGGCAATTCAGAATGTGCTAAAAAAGAAAATACTCAATTTTGGCATATAGCTAATTTTAAAATTTTAGCCAAAACATAGCAGACAGTGTGGAATATTTGACATCAGGATAGGTAAAAGGTTTTGTGTGCAATGACAGCTCTTGAATCTCCGGGTCTGTAAATATGAAAGTATTTGTATTAGTCAAATAGGCTAAGTTATGTTGCAGTAACATCGTATCCCGGAATGTCAATGGTCTAACACTAAAATGTTTATTTCTCACTCATGGTATATATCTAACGCTCTTGGAGGGAGGTGACTCTGTTCCTCGTAGAAGCTACAGAAGCCAGACTAACTGAGGTTCTGCCATTTGGAACCTTACCAGTGACTGTGGCAGAGGAAGATAGTGCATGGAGAAATCATACCCACTCTTCCATGCTTTGACTTAGAAGTGACAGCCATCAATTCTGCTTATAGTTCATTTGCCTACTCTAGTCACTTGAGTCCGTATAACTGCTTGAGATCTAGGGAATCTTAAAAAGCACATGGATATCATGAGAAGCAAATGTCTCTGCCATAGTATTCATTCTTAAATTATTCACTGATCCTTTAAATTTGGATGTTTGAAGTAAATATCAAGCAAAGTATAACCGAATGTATGCATGATTTGTGTGCCCATCTATTCTGTATTTGCATGTATAATGGCTCAAACTAATTCTCTACTTATTAATTTTCTTTCCAGAGCAAGGGACTAAAGTGCAGATAAAACTAAGTTCCAAACTTAAGTCTTTTATATTTTGCCTGACAGATTTTTCCAAGAGACATTTCATAGTAATCATAATGTTATCAGTTGGTATCTTGTTACATTTCCCTGAATTTTCTTATCGAGACATTCTTAAAAACCCTGTGGGTTTTTCTTATTTTCACTTCTTTACTCTTAGATGTTTTACTGTTCTGAGAGTTTAATGCTATTTTAGCCTTTCATTTTGTATGAATTTTTGTTAACTTTTGTTTCCTTTTGTTTTTCATTCTGCAATTATTTTACCAGGAATTGTGGTGAGTTGTAGGACAAAGCAAAAATTATTTTGGGTAACTAGACAATGGTCTGTTTTGTCCTATGTGTTATTATCATAATATGGCTTCATTACTTTAGTTGGGTGATCTTGAAAATTTTCTAATCTCTGATCCTCTGTTTCCTTTTATGTAAAATTGATTTATAATAATTTTGCAATGGTTTATTTATTTCAATAGGTACCAATAATCTATGTAAAATATATAACACAAAGCTTGGCACATAAGAGTTACCAAATAAATGCCAATTCTCTATTATCAGACTATGAATAAGAGACTCTATGGCAAAGAGTCCTAAAGTACTGGGCTGAAATTCATATATCCTCACTTAATAAGTGGATAAAAATGACAAATTGTTTAATGTTTCTAAATTTTATTTATTACTCTGAAATTGATGCAGTAATGGCTCCCTGGCCATATTGTCATAAAAGCCAGTCGAGCACTGGCCTGAAAAGTGTGGTTCTGGAGTCAGACTGCAGAAGTTCACATCCAGGTGTGCCACCTAATTTGTTAATAACATTGTACTTTTAGGTACTGGGCAAAGGCAGGAATTACTCCATTTGGGGGCCACGGTTGTACTTTCTTTCCTTTAAATGAGCAACAAAGTAAACATTACAGAACATCAAGAGTTTATTTGCCACCCCCAAAAAATATAATGCAAAATCCAGCAGTTTCTACTCTAGTGTCAGCCCTGTAGTTATGAGAAGTCACCTAACTTTTTTATTTGCCACCAACCTTTTAGGGGTTGGAGACATGGAGGATTTTGTCAGAAAAAAGTCACACACTTTCAGGGAGGAGGGTGTACTTGTCTCTTTGTAACTCCTCCTGGGACAGAATTGAATGGTGCTGATGAAAACAGAAACTGTTTTTCTCATTTGGGGAAATTTAATGGACAAGTCTTTCTATAATTTTCAGTAATAATCTTAAACCATACGCTGTCACCTTTCTGAACAGAGATTTTTCCCTCTACAGAAATTTTGCAAGCTTTGGAATTTCCATTCATAATAATGAAAATGAAAATTCACCCTTCTAAGAAAGACACAGATCTTTGCATGACTTTCTTGAGAACAAAAGATCCTTCACAATGTATTAATTTCATTGATTTCCCCTGAGAAATGAAGTAGCATCAGTTGTACAGTGAGGATAAAGGCCTTTATGGTTAAGAGTCTCCTAAGCCCTTGGGCAAGTTTCTAAATCTCTTTAAATCTTAATTTTCTCATTTGTAAAATGAAGACAATGATAATATGTTGTGGGAAGTAAATGTGATAATGAGAAGAAAACCCTTCTGTGGTGCGTGGTACAACAGTAGGCAATCACTACATGTTAGCTAATTTTCATTAGAAGTAGTTGTAGTAAAAAAAAAAAATAAAAAATACTCCACCAATACCACCATTTGGTTTATACTAAATTTCTACAGTAGGCAGGGAGTTTTTAAGTAGCTCAGAAGAATAATCTCACGTTTACATTTTTGAGATTATGTGACCCACTGAATTAAATAAATATCTACTTATGTTATGATCTCATATTAGTGTGAATCATAAAGAGTTGACTGTATACATTTGTGACCATGAAAACTCATACATGTGTGTCATCCAAACCTGACAAGTAATGATTATTTAAAGGTTGTTACACAGTTTGTGATTTTGTTAAATGATGAAAATATTTTTGAACTTCATAGGTTAACACCGATTATGCTTAATAAAAGATGGTGTCATTACTGCTTTTCAAAATTGAATTAGGAGCTTGTTCCTGAGTTTCCCATCTCATTCTTTGGGTAAAAATGTTAACATTTGGCTTTTGAACATTTTCATAATACTTTCAGTGAAATATTACAAATTCTGAAGAAGGTCTAGGAAGCTTCAAAAGCTATCTTTGGAGTAGTAAATCACTGAATAGCCTTAAGCTGAATATTTTTGATACAGTTGTCACCATTCGGTATATAATTTTCGTGTGTATAAATGTACACATTTATAGCAGGATTTATATTTAATGTGTTCTGCTAAAAAGGGGAAGTTTCTTTCAGAAAATATTAGTTTTTATTCCTAGCCCAGGCTTGTTTAAAAGAATAAATGAGTTTGCATAATTATTTATATCTTACATGAATTATTATTCCTGAATTTCTTGAATCTGGGCATTGTTTTATATTGTATATATCAGTGTCCAAGTTTTCATTCCTGTTGATAAGATATCACTATTAGTGTATTGTCTGCAGTGATACACCAGAAATAAGCTATTAAACAAGGTATAACATCAATGAAACATTTACTTTCCTTTTTCTAACAAAAAAATAAATAGCTAAGAGTAATACCAATACTAACAGACATGGGTTTTAATAAGTTTCATTCATCCTGCTTTTTACTAGAGGAGGGAAAGTTGGTGTTGTCATGTGATTTCATTAGAGGTAATTCAGTGAGGTATATTTATTTTTGAGTTACATGGGTAAGATATTTTTTATATATAGCTGTTACTATTGCAGAAGTTGTGTTTGAAAGTAGATATCAAAACTATGTAGGGATTTATTTTTAACTGAGATTAAAATGAACCAAATATATATAAAATATCAACAGCAGATTATTTAAAACCAAGCACATCTAATTTACATGTTTTATTTTATTTTTTTTATATTAATAAAAAAAAACATCACCATTTGAAATTGCATAGTATTGCAACTCCTGACCTTTAAGGGATACATTCAGAGTAGGAGCCCCATGGGGTGGGAGCAGATATCACTATTCCAGATCTTCTATGTGCGAACTCTCTTTCAGGATTACAAATCACTAAAGACAGATAGAGTCATCTGTACACTGTTTGAGAAGACATTTCCTCTCTTCTGTTTCCTATTTACAATTCCACTGGGTTCGTAAAATGGTCAGATGCTACAGAGCCATGAACAAACTATAGTGCTTTTAATAGAGCCATTCATCTGCTCCTTTCGAAGGTTCGCACTCTCTCTCGAGGGAGGGCTCTCAGATAATAAGAGGAAAATGAATGCCAGTTGAGCACCTGTAATCAAATTACTCTTAATTCCCTCACCTCTTGTCAGATATTGAGCTCCTCGTATCGTTTCATAGGTGGGCATTTTACAGACCCCCATTGTGTAATACAGTTAGTTTCTTTTCTCACTTCCCTTCCTCTTTCCTATGCGCTAGCCACCATCCATCATGACTGGGTAAATCCTGTCAGACAAAGTCCCAGCCGTTCAAACAGTCAGACACTGCGCCAGCTTGGTCTACCGGTGCACCTGTCACTTCCCGGCATTCAGCTTGTGAGGAAGGGGGCCAAGAGAACATTTACGGAATGGATGTGGGCACTGTGCCCAGCCTGTCAGCAGGCACAGTGTGGCCTCAGCCTTGGTCCTGGTCAGATGCTACTGCTCCGGAAAAGATTCACAGTCTGCCTTAGGCCCCCTCCTCAAAAAAGGACTGATCTATGCAAAATGCTTGCAGCTTCAAACCTAGAGCAAACCATAATTTAGTCCTGACTCTCACAGACCCAGTGTGTCACGTAACAAAACAAGCGCTGTACAAAGCACTGAGCTTCTGAGTCTTTCAGCTGGTCCATAACTCATTCTGCTGTAAAGGCTGCAGAGGGAATTTGTAGAATGGGGTGAAGTGTTCCATTTCATTTGTATTGTATCACTTGGGATCAGAGATGAATTCAGGATGCAGCCACAGACATGCTTGGAATTTCATTGGTTTTATTTTGGTGGTTGGAACTCACATATGCTTTATGCTGTTTTTTTTTTTTTTTATAAATCTCAGCTTTTATTAAATATAATCCAGGCATGACACATGGAAAATAATGGTGATACACAATGACTGAGGGAAGTATAACACTGAAGGTATTGTTTTTTGATTCTATGTCAAATAAATTTTACCATAAAAAAAGCTTGAGTCAGGGATATGTGCAAAGATACAAATCTAAGAATTGTGTCGTTGTAATGAAAATAATGCTTAAACTTTAGTGTAAAACTATATGCAATCAGATAAAACTCATTTATCAATTATGGCAAATTCAATGTTACTCTTGAAAATGTCTGCCTCACTGGTTTGTTGTAAGGACATGTTAACACATTCCCCATAGGAAATATGTTTGTTAAGACAGCTGTAAATTGGTATGCTTCCTGATTTTTGTCCTTTGAACAGAATCTGTCATCTGTCTGTCTATCATCCTCTATCTCATCTCATCTCATCTCATCTCATCTCATCTCATCTCATCTCATCTCATCTCATCTCATCTCATATCTGTTAGTAAGGGCCAGGCACTGTACTAAGCTCTGAATTAAAATAGTGATTTAAACGGATACCATCTCTGTGCTTCTGGTCTCATATTTTCTCAGTATTTATCAATAATGAAAATGATTATACATATAAAAAACATTACATAGAAGGATTTTCTAACCAACAAATTATATAAACTCTAAAAGTTTGCAGAATATGACTGAACCAGGCTCTGCCATGAGAACAATATATGTATCTCACTATGCTTCCTTTCATAAAGACTTACACACATGCATTCTGATACTAATATGCAGTTTATTCTCTCTGTGAACCTGGTGATAAGCCCTTTGTAGAACATATAAGGCAATAATGTGTTTGCTGTTTGGATCTTGTGTGTCCTACTGAATCCTGTTGAAGGTTAATACTGGCTTCTTTGTATCTCTATACAATGTTATTCAATATTTTATTATCCATGTAGCTTGTGAAAATGTAACTATTTCTCACACTCTGTGAAAGACACAAGTTGTCATTTATCCAGTAGTCATTTCTTTCTCATTCCTTGCTGACAGACCCCTGACTTTGTTTACCATTTAAGAGTGTTCATGTACTTCTGGAAAAGCAGCTCTGGGGGAGATTCTTGGCTGATCCTAGTGAAATAATGGCTTTATTTCCCTTGATAATTGATTGGTCAAGGTATCATCGTGTGACATAATTCTGGCCAATGAGATGTTAGAACAATTCTGGAAAGAATTTGCTCATTTGTAAAAGAGACAAATGAGAGGGATATTTCGTTTTCTTTATCTTGATATTGTCATCTGCATGTGATTCATGGAACTGAGATATCCATCTGAGGACCTTGAAGGGAACAAACCAAAGGCAAGTCAAAACTCTGGTGAAGTGAATAAGACATAGAAAGAATCTGTGTTTTTGAAGATACATGTGCTTACCCAGCCCTGGAATTACCCTATGTCCATGCATTTTGTTATGTGAGATAATACATATACTTATTGTTTACTTTGCTTAGTATGTTTTCTGTTATGTGTAACCAAAATAGCACATCGTGGCCCAAGTCTCAGGCTTTACAAAAACACCATTATAAGGCATCATATTCCAAGGCTCACAGCTCATCTTCCAGAAGCTGGCCAAGGGCCAGTCCTGAAAACAGGTCAGTCTTGGGAATATACTGAGTTTGATCAACCTCAGCCTGTTAACTCTGTCCTGCACAGAATGTTTTTTATCAGAGCTCTTGGGTTATCAGGCCCATGAAGCTGTATGAAGAATGACGAGACACTTTAGAGGCAAGTTCACGATATGCTGTGACTGCATCAGAAAACACTGTGACAAGAATTCTCTTCATTGGAGCCACATACCAACAGAGGAAGTTCCTTTTTGTTCAGAGAAAGAGAAGCAGAGAGAAAGTGTGTTCTCTGGGGCCATCACCGCTTCCCAGACTGGAGTCTGTAATCCTTCCATTATGAACCAAGAGCTCAGTTTCTCAAATGCCTCCAATACCTTTGAAAACCCATGTAGAAGATTCACAGGTGGTGGGCACTGCCTCATCTCTCGGTGCTTCCTATTCTTTTTCATGTCATAACTTGCGCTCTAACCAACTGAGCCATCCAGCCATCCCTCCTGAAGCTCAGCGGCAGCTCATTGTCTTCAATCTAGTTGTGGAGGGTGCAGCGCACTGGCCCATGTGGGAATCGAACCGGCAACCGTGTTGTTCAGAGCTCACCCTTTAACCAACTGAGCCATCTGGCTGCCCAAGCTTAGGTCTTTTAGTGATTGCTTTGGCTATTATGTTGCTTTGCTAGTGGTACTGGGTGCTGGACAGAGAGAGAGGATATATTTTCAAATGTGCTTTTCTCACCCTAGATCAAGAGTTTGCAAACTTGTTTTGTAAAAAGCCAGACAGTGAATAATTTAGTTTGTGTGAGCCATGCTGTCTCTGTCACAACTACTCATCTCTGCCTTTGAAACACAAAAGCGGTCATAGGCAATACATAAGCAAATGAGCATAATAATAATCCCATAAAACTTTATTTAGAAAAACAACAACAGAGGGCTGGCTTTGTATTAGTGGCCATCATTTGCAGAACTCTCCCCTAGATTTGAAAACAGTCCTTTCCCAATTTTTGTCCTGGTGGAGCAAAATGATTAAGAAAAGTGTGTTTGGGAAAAATATATTCGTTAATACGTCTTAGTGCTCAAGGCCAGGCTGCATCTCTCTTGTTCCACTCTGTAACTCACACACTTGGCATGATGTTCAGCCCAAGAGGCCTTTGAGTTCTTTTTCTTAAAAAAACTGATGAACTTTCTTCTCCTCTGTACAAATGAGGACATTTTTCCTGCCTCTTCTTGGCAAGTGTCTGTGGCCAAGGGCAAAACTTAGACATATGGACTACTTCTCAGTGGAGAGGTAGCAGACACTAGTACTGACAGTAAGAACATTCTCTGTGAAACAGACCAGATCCTAAACATGACACGTTCAAACGCTGGGCTTGAGTCTTTTCTGAAGTTGACAGTTTTCAAATATGTGTTCTTCATAGATAACTTAAACTATTTAGCCCTTAAGAATTGTTCTGAATAGGATCGTTTCATGCTAATTGTATGCTGCCAGTTGGCTGCTGCTTTTGAGAAAGGCTAAATGATGTCAACTATTGTTTCACTAACCCTACAGGATGAAGCTGTGGATGAAGCTTCAAATTTTATTTCCCTGCCTTTGTTCTTCTAACTACCATTGTTTGTATTAGCCTATTAGAAGGCATGCAAAAATACATTTCTGGCACGTGTATCCATCCTAAAGATATATCTTTTCGTAGATGTAATTGCAAGCAATTGGTTTTGTTGTTATAGTTAGTTATCAGCAGTGCTAAAAGTGCTAAAAGACTGCAAGAGATTTGAATGCCAGCATTTTATTCATGGGAGATACTGACACTTTCTACTTGGGGCAAGATGAAAAGTCCCTGATTTTCTTCATTGTGATCCAAATTAAAGCAAAGTTTAATTAAAGTTTCATGAAAGAAAGATCTTTTGTACTCCTGGGAAGCATCTTTTTCTTTGAGCCAAATATGTTTGAGAATGATATGCTTTCATCTCAAGTTTTTAATGTTTTGCTGAGGGAAGAAAGGGAATAGATACACCGTTAATGAGGTGTGATGTGGCTCAGCCAAGAGTATAAAGCACCAGGTGTTCTATCAGTTCTCATCTAGACGAAATATACTGCGGTGAAACCCCTCTAAGCTTTCCTGACTGACAGTCTCTTACCATGTGGCTACCTGGGTGACCTCTGATAGGGTGATACTCCTCTAATCAGGCTTCCTATTGCATTCTCGTAACTTTAACTATTGTTTTTTCACATAAGCCTTCTAATGCCCAATCTCTTCTACCTTCTCAGTGATAGTTCCTTCACTATCCGTCCGCATCTCCCTTCTTTACCTTCTGCAAACACACTGTCCTAGTGTTATTCTCCTTTGAAAGATTACATAACTCTTCTTTTCATTTTCGGTATTTTACACATGTATTAATTCATTTTTTCTATTCGGCCTCTGGGATTATTACTTGCAAATGAATTTCAACGTGTTTGCCTATAATTTGAGTGGGGATATATGCAAGGGGTACACAATGAGAAATAAGAGTACAAATAAAATTTACACATTTCCTTGACTCAGGTTTCCATGGGAAACTGACTCTGAGACAAGAACATGCATGCTATAAGATTATTGGAGCATGCTCCAGGGAACAGTGTCTGTGAGAGCATAAGGGAGCCAGAATTGGGCAGTGGAAGAAGTTAATCTGCAAGACAACTGCAGCTGAGACTTTAGGAGATTTACAGAGAGTTCAGCCACTGCGATGACCCTTTTCAGATATACCTTACTTAACCAGTCATTGAATGCCTGAGGAGGGCATTCCTTTGGGCAAAGCAGTTCTCTTTGAGGGAGAGCAATTACTACCACTATTCCCCTTACTTGAGGATAACAGCAACCTCTGACTATGTCCCCCCACTACCTCTTGGCCAATAAGCTTATAACTTGGGTTAGGTCACTGCATGATGCAGCTAGGGTCACGTGCGTCCAATAAGGAAAGAAAGGGACAATATCCCAAAATAACTGTAAGAAATAGCCAGCATGGATTGAAAAGGACTAAATTCTGGGTGTCCTCAGTTAAAGAGAGCAGATTGTAAGACTGGATAGGGGAGAATTTATACTGGGGTACTCTCGTGAGATACACAGGATTTAAATATCTTGGGAAAGACCCCAGAAGATTGGTGAACTGGTAACTAGGATGGTTCCTAAAAGCATGGAGAAATGATGGGCCACACTAAGTGCCATTGAAATGTCAGAATTGTCTTGAGGATGATGGAGAAAGGAATTGAAATACTCAAGAAGATGGGCGTACTGGAGAGATGTGGTATGTAGAGCTAGAAGACTTATCAGGGGGTTATGATCCATGGAAAGGCCATAGGAGTGCACTTGCGAGAGGAACAGAAAAATCAATAAAAAGCTCAATGGTGGCTCTCTTCTGTGAGCCAGGATGGATGGTAGGAAAAGAATTTACAGAACAGATAGGACCCTGAATCAACAAAGGCCAAGTGACAATTCTTAAAGCTGCATGCAGAAAGCCATATGATACAATTATCATAATGCATTGCAGGGTTGAAGTGACAACCAAAGGGACCTGACTTATAGAGAATTATGGAGATGCAATAAAGCATCCCAGAGGCAAAATACATGTGCAGCCAACATGGGTACCGCTCAGCTTGAACCATCAGAAGGAAGCAAAGATGGATGACCTAGAAGCTGAGAGCTCTTACTTACCCTAATAAAGAATCATGATCTATTTCCAGTTTCTGAATCAAGCTATTTTTCAGACACAGAACCTGAGAAAGTGTGCTGCAACACTATAGCAAGTATACACTGTGGTGATCCTTTCAATCTTTTCTTAAAGAGAACTACATTAATTTACTTAGGTGACTGTACACTGAGGGAAGAGAAATACCCAAACATTTCTAGGATTGTTGGACTTAGTGTCCAGGTTGATATTAATACCCTAAAAAGCAATGTGTCATCATGGCTCCCCTATTAGAGTGGAGACATTTGGGGGCTAAGTAATAAAAGGAATCTGGACTCACATCTGGCTTACAGTGGATCCATTGGGTCAGCTGACCCATCTAGTCGCTGTCTTCCTGGTCCTTGAATGTTCAGTTGAGATTGATATGTGTAACAGTTGTCTTAACCCCCAGATTGAGTCCTTGGACTATGGTATATGAATTTTCACAGTGGGGAAGTCTAAATAGAAGCCTCCTCCTGTTAAAATAGTAAATCATAAACAAGCATTCCAGAGTGGGGAATTTGATGACAATAGTGCTACCCTTAAAGATTTAGAGTAGTGCTGTCCCATAGAACTTTCTGTAATGTTGGCAATGGTTATTGAGCGCCTGAAATATGGCTACTATGGCTGAGGAAATGAATTTGTAATTTTGTTTAATTTTGATTTATTTAAGTGAAGATCTAAATAGCTGTATGTACTTAATGAGTACCTTGTTGGATAATAGATCTAAAGGATAGAGGTCTCCATCTTGTTTCCATTTAGTTCAGTGGTTTCATTCCTGCAGAAACCTGTTGAATCCTAAAAGACAACAGCAGGCTACTGAACACTCAACTATGTAGTACCTTTAATTGCAGTGCTGTTCCAGATCCTTATTTTTCTAGAGCTATTTAACATGGCCTCAGGTCCAAGGTCTGAGGCAATTAATTTGGTGAACACTTTTATCTATTCCAATCAGAAAGTAAGATTACATTTTGTATTCACATGGAAGAGGCAACAACATGCAATTATAGATTTGCTCCAGTGTTATGTTAACTTTCCTGCCCTCTGTCATAACGTAACCCAAAGAGATCCAGCCCATTTGGATATCCTGCAGAACACACTGATATACTATATTGATGATAAACATTACAAACCTGCCTCCAGTGAATCTTTCCTGACAGTTGCTATCGGAGAGTCTAAAATCGTCATTGAGCCTGAACCTGCCGCACGACTATTCTGTTGTCTTTTTAATAGTAATTTTTTACATGAATACCAAATTTGGTCTAAAACTTGCTTTCCTTGCATCCTTCCACCTGCCATCAAGGTGCTGGGGGAGGAGGCCTATTGTACTTACCCTATCTCTTGCTACTGAAGAATCTCCTATCTGCCAAAATGTGAACAAATTTGCTTTGGTCAGTTTTCAACAGATTACTTATATCCGGGTTGGTCAGGTATGATATTTCAGTGAGAAATTGTGTCTCTACTTCTAGAATAGTTTTCATAAAAATCAAGACTGGTAATTTAGAATCAGAGCACTCTCTCCTTGGAATAGTGAATAATTTGTACTATCCAGTTCTTTTTTAGGATTACCCATCAGTCATCAGAACATTTTGTGTTATTAACATAATTCATACTTTATTATATGCTATAAATATAAGGATTATATCACATGTATAACATTTACAGATTCCATAATCATATTTTCTAATATGAATTAAATCTTCCCTTCCAACATATTTCCAAATCTTGCCTTGGTTGGTGATGATATCCTTGGAAGTTTCCTCAGGTGATAAATCACATCCACTTTGTGAAATTTTGAGATCTCAATCAATGGAGTCTATATGAATATCAGTATTTAATCCACTCTCAATCTTTATTCTTTGGGTAGATAGTGGTTCCATCTGCTAATCAACAATTTATGTATTAAAAATAGTGTCTGATTGAACTACAAGGTAAGGTTACTTTTTCATGCTTCATCTGCATTCAGTCTGTGTAAAATATCAGTGATAGCTCTTAGTCTTGTTATACTCAAAATCTCTTCAAACTTTGTATTTTCAACAACTGTTCATACTAACCAGTTTTCTCTTTCTAAAATGACCTTGTGAAACCCATTGTTATGTAGGCGTTCTGTGACTAAGATTCCATTACACAATGGAGCTGGCTGATGGCTGAAGTTTGAGCAGAGGCAGCTGGTTGTTAACAGCTGTGGGTCACGGCACTCTAGATCAGACCAAATGTTCATTTTCGTAGACATTGCTGAAATTTTTCACTGAGGAAAGTGCCATTGTCTTTGAACAAAATGTATCCAAGTGCCTCTTCAATGAGCATGCAGGAGAGGTGAACAAAAACCCAGACATTTCTATGCTTATAAGAAAGAGGAGTTTTAACTGGAGTTTAAATTGGAAGGTTAAATCTTGGGCACCAATGTAGTGGTCATATCAGACAGGACTGCAATCTTTTTTTTCCCAGAAGGTTCAGGCTACTCAGTATCTGTAGAAAAGAATGGGGATTATTCAGCTAGAATGAAATGCTATTGCTGTGTAGTGTCAAAAAAGCTTGTCTGAAGGTCCCCAAACCAAATATTGTTGCTTCAAAGGTGTAGCAGTTGTCTCTTTCCAATACACAAATTCCAAAGTTTTCTTTTTTATGGCCACTTGAATAGGTATGTGCTTGAAAGGACACCTGTAAAGAGAAATTGTATGTATCAGGCTGAATTTTACCAACGCTTTCTAATATATATAAAGCCAGAGATGCATTCTAAACTGTGTCACAGTCTTCTAGAATTGTAGGGTTAAAAGTGAAGGTGCAGGCAGAAGAAAGTACAAACCAGGCAATGGTAGTCTTCATGATTACACGATCTGGATCTTCCTTCTGTCTGACATTATCTCCTGTTTTTTGCCTTATATTCCACTTTGTTTTAACCACATCGGCCTCCCTCCAGTTCCTCGAATATACCAGAGAGATGCCTGCCTCAGGGCCTTTGCACTGACTGTTTCCCCTGCCTCGTCTTCCACATACCTGTGTAGCTTTCCCCCTCAATTCTTTAAATGTTTGCTCAGAAGTTACCTTCTCACGGAGCCTCCCCTGACCACTTCCTCCCTCAATACCACAGCCTTCTTCTACCTCTGCTCCCCAACATTGGTACCCTTGGCCTCTTCTAAATGTCTTCTTTCCTCTGCACGCACATATTATCTTCTACTGTACTTATTAATGTCTGTTTTCTATCTCCACCTATTAAAAGGTAAGTTCCATGAAGACAAGGGTTTTTGTCTGTTTAGATCTTCAGCATCTAGATGGTTGCTCAGAGCATGGCACACACTCTAAGTAATTGTTAAATGAATTGATGCGTGCGATCCAGAGTCCTTCCCCCAATTATGTACCGAGCAAGCACACTTATCTTGCCAGGTCCCTTGGATCTTCACAAAACTACTACCTAATTGGTAATCCAAAATAGTGGCCATTTTCTTCATTGAATTTTAAATATCTATAACGTAAAATACATCTTAAAAGGTTTACTTCGAAATGTTTTGCAGACATCTGATATAGTACTTATTACTTTAAACTCTAATTATGGATATTTAATTTTTAATTTTTATTGCTGAATTATTTAACCGCAAAATACAATAAATCCTTATGTACTTTCCCTGCAGATTTAAGAGAGGTTATTTTGACATTTTTGCCTCACAAAATGGTAATCTCAGCTATATTTCTACATTCCAATTTCTGTCTTTTCTCTTCCTATGGTAACTACTGTCCTAAATTTAGAGTTTTATACTCAAACATGATTCTATATACGTAGCCATAAAAACTTACAGTATTTTTTATAGTTACATTTTTTTCTTAAGTACTATCATTCTGTACAGAGTCTTCGATGAATTACTCAGTTCATTCAGTGTTATGTTTGGGTTTATCCATATTGATATGTTTTAATTTCTTTAAGATATTCCCTTTGGTGAATGAGCAGTTCATTCATTCATTCCTCTATCAATGAACAATTGTGTCCTTTTCCAATTTTTCACTTAGAAGATGTGCTAAAATGATTCTCCTTGCACATGATTCACTGTGTACTTGTGATGGATTTTCCATATTGAATATGCCTAGAAGGGGAATTGCTGAGTACTGTGGTTTGTATATCTTTGATTCAATAGGTATTGTCAAGTTTCTCTCAGATATAGCTGTACATTCTCATCAGCAATCAGACACAGTCAGTTTTGCCACTCGGCCAATGTGGAGTGGCATTTCCTTGTTTTAATGTGTACTGAGAATCATGGAAGATGAGCTACTCTTCATATGGTTGTTGCCATATCCAGGTTTCTTCTTCTATAAATTACCTTTTCATTAATTCCTGCTTTCCTATTAGATTCTTTATATTGATTTATAGAATATATTTAGATATTCTCAATACTATCTCTAAGTCAATTCAATTGCAGACAACTTTTTTTAGTCTATGACTTGTCTTTAAACTTAGTTCATAGTGTCTTTTGTTATGAAGGATTTTTTAATTTTAATTTTTAATGTCAGTCTTTCCTATGGATTTGTGCTGTATACGTGTTTTTAAGATTTTTTTTCTTTGCTGAAATAATGCATATATTTTACTTTAAACCTGTTATTTGTTAGCATTAGCTTTTTAACCCCTCTGATATTTGTATGTGTGTATGTGTTTGTAGAGTGAGACATGATTACGGCTTTATATTATTCCAGCATCACTTACTGAATTGTCCATTCTTTCCAAAGTGATTTGTGATGCCACTTCATTCATATATCACTTTTTGATATATGACATATGTGTGTTTATTTCTTGGCTCCTAATTTACTTCAATCTCAATTCTTCATACTGCAGTGATTTGAATGATATAGCTTTATGATTTTAATTATGAGGGAAGGGTCCTTCATTCTTTTTCTTTGTAAAAATTATCTTTGCCATTTGATTTACTCTTTGATTCATTCTGATCTCACTTCTCTGCTTACTATTTTATTAAACACATTTTTGTAATAATCATCAAGAAACCCTTAGTAGATAATGTGGATGCTTTTTAGATTTTCTTAATTGGACCCCCTAGGCATTATTGAATATAAGTTGACTCCTCTCTTCTTTTTAAAAAAACTCTTGATAGTTTTTCAAAGCCCTCTACCATCTGAGTCCAAGCTTCTGGTCTGTCCTCATCTCCTGCATTCTCTGGCACTCCACCAACACTCCAGCCCTAACATTTCTGTGACAACACAACATTTGTTCATTTGTTCCTTTGAGATTTTTTTCTCTTCCTGAAACAAAGCTCCCCATCCAGCTTTGTGAAAATATCCATACTTTCAAAGTGGCCACAGTGAACCCTTCCCAAATAATCTTCAAAATGAGTTTTGAAATTAAAAAAAAAAATTATATATATATATAAATATATATATATATATATATATATATATATATTTATATTTATATATACACACATATATATCATAGCTAGTTACAGAAGCATTCACTTCTTTCCTTGGAGGTGGTGAGTAACTTGAGATCAAGAATGACACGTTTTTACTTTGGTCGCATTAACACAGTACATGGTGCATAGCACTTATTGTTTCATTTATTCATTCACACAGCAAATGCTTACTTAGAGCGTCTGCATACCAAATAATTTTCTATGCACTGGAGATTCATCAATGCACATACACAGACAAAAATCCTGTTTCAAAATTCGGGGAAAGGCTGAATTACCTTATCTATACCATATGCTGAATCTATTTCCTGATGTATAATTTTCCTATCTTCTTTTTATGTGAAGAATGATGTCTCTATAAGGCAATTATCATTAAAAATTTTAGGAGCTTTTTCTCCCTAGTGGTAATTCTGAAGTTAAATTTAGAAAGAAAAAAAAATCACCGTTAAAGGAATTAAATAAAAACAAGAATTAATAGAATGTGTAAGTGCTGTGAGAAAACTCAGTTGACTATAAACTTACTTCCTATAGCAAGTACATGTGTGTTTTGAATCTGCTTTTGTTGTGTCTAGTTTTATGACTTGCTGATCAGCCTAATAACGTTCAAAGGAGAATATGTGAAACCAATGTCATCTGGTATGCAATTATATTTGTAAGCTCAAAAAGGAATTCTTTAAACAATGATAGAACTATTGTTCGAAAGTGCTAAAAATCACCTTTTTCTTTGGTTCTAAACTTAACTTTGAAACGACCTTTGGACAAAAAAAAAAAAAATCAAATGGTACTTGATAAAAATATTTTTCTGTTCGTTTGTGCAAACTAACCATTGTTTAGCCACACAATGTCTGAAAATACCTTCATCTCTTCTATTCAGTAATTGCCAGACCAGGAAAGACCTTCATACAGGTCATGTTATTGCTTAATTAATTTAGCATTAAAGCATGACAAGGCGTTTTAGTGTCTATTAATGCACGCCTTGGGTGCCTTCAACTGCTTGAGGCATGTATTAATAGCCCAGTAAAGCATGCCCTAGAGTCACCTAGTGTCATTATAAAATGGTTATTTAATTTGGAATTTTATTTTTAAACCTTATTTTCCAATGAATTTACACTCTGGGTTCTTCCATAGTATAAAATAGTTCTTTTAGTTAGAATTGTCAAACTAATTTGCCATACAAGGGCAGAAAAGTCAGCAGGACCATTGAGCTTCCGTGCTGTAAATGTGTTATATTTTTATAAACTTGCTGCATAAATACAAACAGACCAATAAAGGAGGGCTTTGTCCACTACATATATGTTTTTAGAAAAATTGTCTGATGAGTAGAGGAATAATTTTCCATTCAGTAGGGTTGAGTTCTGGGTCACCAATAAATAACATTTGCTCTCTCTCTGTTACTCCTCACCTCAGTGATACAAATAGAGATGATAAATTGGCTCTTTCCTTCTTCTCTCTAGAATGCTACTTTTGATTGAATAGTGAGATAGGGTATAAGCTAAATAATAGAATGAAAGCATATAAGGAGAGTATTGGATAACTCCAAATACCCCAAGGCCCCATATTCCACTGATGAGCCCTTGTCGTAAGAAGCAGCAACTCTCTGCCTTCCCCCGCCTCCCGCCACCTGGCTCAGGCTGTCCCTGTGGTGCCCAAAGCCTATGAATTGACCTACCTGGGGTCATTGACTTTGAGCAAGAAACCAGTACTTCTCAGGCCCCACCTCCACCAGTCCTCATTGCTTCCAAACCTGTATCAGAAGGCAAATCACACACAGTGCACTAGAGGGACGTACCGGTCATTATAATGTCAGTTACAGCGTTAACCTTGGGAGAAGATGGCTTGCCCATCGGAGCACAGCAGAACAATTGTGAGATGTCTCTCTCCATATGAGCAAAAATTTGGAAAGTGTGTGTGTGAAGTGGTGCTGTGAGGGGGTTGAGTGACAGAAGGAGAAACGTACTGTCTGTAAGTCTGAAGTTTTGGGGGAAGTACACATTAAATAGACGTGGAATCAGTGCCCTGGCTTGTGTGTTAGAAGTGGTTTCCTTGAGGATTTCCATCACAGCCCATGGTGGACCTCTGCAGAAGACGCATGGGTCTGGGGCAGTGACAGTGATTATCGTGGGCTTAGTTAGGTGAGGTCTTCCATTGCAGCTATTATTGTACATACGGTATGTGCAAACCATCCCGGGCCCTGGTAACTTTTATGCAGCTAGTGAGCTGGCAAATGCTTTTTTCCTTTCTTTCTTTGTGTCAATAAGCAAAGAGCATCAGAAGCCATTTGCTTTTCACCTGATGGATGACTATTTACCCTCGTCAGGTTGCATTAAGGTTGCAGCAGATATACTGATATGTTTACAGGACCTAGAGAGTAGTGAGTATTCTAGAAGCCATAAAAGATAACATGACTGTCAGAAACTAGAAGTAAATTTTGTTTTACAATTCAAAGTTCTGGGACCTCAGTGATGTTTCTGGGCTCTATTCATCCGGAATATGTCAAAATAGCCGTTTTAAAGTGAAAGCTAGTTACTTTATCTTGCACCTCCTACTTTTAAAACAAACACAAGAACACTTGGTAGACCACTTTAATGTTTAGGAACAACTTACACTTGATAGATGAACAGCGTTTGAAAAAGATCTCCTGCTGGTCAGGGATGCAAGGCAAGTAACAAGATCACTGTCTCCTCTAACCAGTGAACTTGATGGTGTAGGAGTGTTGGTAGCAGATTAGAAAGCTGTGTCAACTGGCGGAAAGCCAGGACAAGAGAATTACTGGAGACCCTAGGATTTTGGAGCAAAGCCATGTCTCTTTACTTAATAACTCTTTTTTCTTTGGAGAAACAGCTCCTGGTTTTACCCTGGACACACATATAGGTTGGATGCCTGGTTATTGGACAACAGTGACCATGTACACTGAGGTGTCTGTTTTGAACTTCCCAGGACACTATATAGTCAGAAGACTGGCAACACTTTATGATTTACGAGTATAGGTGATATATAGAGACCCAGCTTAAAAACACAAATAAGTAATGTGAGTACTCCCACAGAACACTTCTCTCATATTGTCATTCGTGCGCCAGTCAACACCCATTGCTTCATGGGTAGTTTCCATGACCTGAAGGGGATTCCATTTAAACCTGGATACTAGATAATGTTGCACTAGATGCTGACATCAGCCAGCGATAGGTTGTTGTGACTTTTGTAGCTATGGAGGTCTACGAACACTGGAAAGGGTCATCTCCCCCGTGGTCTTCATTCCATGTGGTTTATCTCATTGTTTATTTGGTTTGGTAAGGAGATGTCTGAAGATACAGATTTTCACTGATACAGAAGCGGCAGTGAATTGTGCTATTGTGGAAGGAACAGAATTTTGGACAAGGGGGATGGTGATGTTTCATGACAAAGATTGGATAAGAGTTACCTGGATGAACTTCTTAGAGATTCAAAATATGCATTTTCCAAGTGAGTAATCCTGATGAGGTTATGTTGTGGAAGAGACCTCCAACCATCAGGCAGATAATATGAGCTACCATATGGATGCCAGCCCTGAGAAGAAAGCCACTTCAACACTTTTTCAAAGGGATCAGGAACAATGTGGTCATAATATGAGCAGTAAGATTGTGAAAGAGCTTGCCAATAGAAATTTACTCTCACCAAGGCTAACCTCATTACCATGGCTCCTATGGGACCAGTTTGCTAGCAACAGTGACCAACCACGAGAGTGGATATGGTCCCATACCATAGGTGAGTCAGCCAGCCATAGAATTATAATTCAAATATATCCTTCTTCTTCTGTAATAGACAACTGTCTATATTTGAATTCCCTTTCCTTGTCTACCATGCTTTTGCCAAGGACCCCACCTTTGGACTATGAACTGTATGGCCTTATGAAAAGATGATAGGTTTTTAATCGAAACTTAGTGATTGAAGCTTTAATTTCTGCAATTGCTGGAGGACTTTGTTAGATTGGCATCTGTCCTATAAAGTCTGGTATAGAACAAACCGATGACTAACAGTTTGTGACCATTCTCGCCTGGCCAGAAAACATGGGTCTGGACAACAGGGGACAGAAGTGAGAGTGGCTTCTCCACTCAGAGTTAATGATGCACATCCCAAAGCTCTGCTCCACATGGACCTTTTTCCTAGACTCTGTTGATTTAGAGGTATTAGGACTCAATGTGTGAATGCTTCCACCAGGACACATAACAATGATTCCATTGAACTAGAAGCTGAAACTTCTCCTGGCCCTCACAAGTACCTAATGCCACAGGTACCGAATAAATCAGCAAAAAAAGAGGGTCCCTATGTTTACTGGGGTTAGTTTCCCTAGTTATCAAGAGAAATAGGATTGTTGCTAAACAATGGTAACAGAGAGGAATATTACCTCGGGATAGGGACTGCCTCTTCTATAGAAGATTATATAATATCCACACAGACAGTTTCCCTCTGAGTGACAGTTTGAACAACCTCACTAAGTAAATAACCCTGGGTCAGCTGGGGTACTACTGAAGGAAGATGAATGGAGACTAGGATGGATAGCATGATGGAACTTACTCGTGCCAGCTATAACCTCAGAACAATTTCAGGAACAAAGATTGTTTTCTTGACTGCTGTGATTTTACCCCACCTTTTCTTCTCTTATTTCCCTCCTGTCTTATGGAGGGTATATTGGAGATGATTAATATCGCAATTTAGTTCTCAGGTTAGAGTCTATCATTTGATAGTGATAGAACTAGAGAAAGAATTCTGGATACATTAAGTGTTGAGAATTGTGATAGTTCCTCTACGGGGAGAGGAAGAGCATATTTGCGTTAAACAGTAGCATGTGTTTATTGGGATGTTTAAGACTAGAAAAGAGAATATATTAATGTTGACGAGACAAAAACATGGATTCTGGTTGACATCTGTCATGTTTTCTGGTTGCCCAGAACCATTTGACTACCCTTCCTATGTTTGGAAGCTTATGCCCTCTACGCTCTACGTATCATCTCCTCAGATCTGAAGCTTGAGAACTGTCTTTTCTAGCTTCCTTGGGCATTGTGACTAAAGTCATATCAGCCTTATTATTAACTACTAATTAGATATTATTGACTATTAAATGAACTATTTTTGACACTTAATATTAAATATATTGTATTAGAAATTTCTAGCATGCCTCAATTATATGAAAAAAAGTCAAAGAAAGGGTTGGCTTTTATTTGAGCCTTCAGGAAGAGCAGACTTTCTTCCAAGGTGGGAGGCCCTAGGGGAAAAAAGACTTGGTCACATCAACTGTGTACTTCATTGCTACAGCGATTCTTTTCATTGCTCACACATTAAAGATTCTGAAACGTAACAGAGAGACTTATTGTGTTATACTTTCTCTTAAAAACAAGACAAAAACTTCTATCAAATATTTTTTTTCCAAAATGAAACTTCTTATTTAATAAGTAAGAATATACTAGTATTAACAGACCCCAACATCTCTAAATTGATCTAAGCCCTATAGCTGGAATTAAATTGAGGATTTTTATTTTCTCTCAAAGATATTTTGCTTGCAGAAGCATTTCCAAAGCTGTTGTTTTTATATTTGGAAGAGACCAAGGAGTGTGACTAGTGAGTGCTAGCTTTTGAGTTATGCCAAAAACTAGTCTAGCATTTTAGATTCCTGTGCAAAATAATTTCACAGGCTCTTGAATGTGACATGAACACAAATGCAACAAATCCCTTTATTATTGCTCTTTCTTCACTTACTTGACATGGTTTTCAAATTATTTAGGGAAAAAAATGGAAAACATTCTAAAATAATCTAAGAATTCTGCACTCTCTTTAACATTGATTCACATTATTCATTTTTAAAACTCTGTTGGAATGGTTAGTAATCAAATATTTATTGTTGTCTTGGATTTACGTTAGAGTGTAAGCTTTTTTTCCAGAAAAAAAGTGATTTTGACATTATTTATTAAGCAATCTAAAATATAATCTGAAAATAGTGTTGTGCAAGGTAAGTCAATTCTCAGAGGTGTCTAGGTTCAGAGTGGAAGATGAGCCAATTTTTTTTTGTTTTTTTCCAAATGAAAAAGCTTTTTTCAGGGTTAATCACCGAGAAAATAATAATACCAATAGACTATCAGGGTAAAAATGGAAGTTGGTCTGTTCTTGGACATTAAGAGGGCAGTATTAATATGCTGGGTACGCGGTGGTTTGGAAAGCATCATGTGAATAAGAGGATACCAAAATAAATTTTAAGTTAATCTGCTAATTTTACCAAGCATGTGGGAAATGCAAAGGTACAATATATGTCCTTATCTTTAAAGTAAAGCTCTTTTTCTAAAAGGAGCCTGGGTGCTCTCTCTCCCCACCCCCCCATCCTCCCACACTTCCTCCCTCAATTTCCCCCACCACCTATTAGGTTCTGGCTCTTTCTAACTCCCCTGGAAAACCAGAATTTGAGTTGAGCCTGAGAAATGTCTGGCTTAGGACATGTTTGGCTTAGAAGAAAGATTCTCATTCAATCCTTGGATCTAAAAAATTCTGCTGGACCAAAGCATATACCACTGCTGCCTCCATGCTTATGTTCCTCTCTTAGGGCCCTGACTTTCGAGTTCACAAAGGCCAAGAGCAAGCATCATGAAAATGGGCAAATGGGGGAAGGGATGAATATCCATTTTGCAGTAATTTATGGTTTAATCTAGTATGGTAAGTGCAAACAGCCTGGCCTTACTTTACCTCCTTTTGTTATGAACCGCACCCCTTGGTAAACACAAATTTTATTTTTACTTAACTGCAGCCCATTACAAGTCCACATGGGAATATTTCCAGTACTACATGCCAGTAATGTTGGTTTTAAATGCCTGTAAAGTTTCCCTAGATAGGCAGACTTCTATTAGGTCATCATGTAGACTGCCTGGGAAGAAAGTTCAGAGAACTAAAGCAGGCAGAAGAATAGGGGATTTCTCAAGAGGGTGTCGTTGTAAATATAACTCTCTCTACTTCATATCAGACTGACTATTAAGGGTAACATAAGAACTAACACACACACACACACACACACACACACACACACACACACACACACACACAAACCTATCTCTTTGCAATAAATTATTTTTGTTTTTCTCCCTGGCATGCTTTTGATAACTCCTGTGTCTGTTCAAGCATCAGTTCCCCACATGTTGGAGGCGTCTCCGTGTTTATTAGTAAGACTGGGTCCAATGCGACTTGCAGTGTTTGCTTTCACAATAGCCCTGTGCACTATATATTCCTGAAAAGGGAACTCGTGCAGGGCTTCCCACTTGCCTACAATCACTAGCAGATGCAGAACAGTCAGATCAGTTCCCTTTAACTGGCCTAAGGGACAAAAGGAATGCAGAGGAATTCCAAATCAAGTGGTTCCTCTGCATTGCCTGACTTCACTTCTTGAACCCAAGGCTATGAGTGTTGGGTAACATAATCTGACTCCATTCTGAAGTATTCGTTTCCTTTCCTTTGTTTTCCTTCTGAGCGTCAACCTTTGTCAATTCCTTAAAGACATTCATGCTACATATGAATTGGTGTTGGAAGAAGTACAGCATTGAAAACTAATTTTGAACTTTCCCTGAATGCTTCTTCTGACTTTTTTTTGAAAAGGTTCTGTAGCATCACATAGCAGACAGGTCCTTGGAGTCAAGAATTCTGGGATCAGCTTCTGGTTCTGCACTTAGCCCCCAGATGATTGAACACTATGAGTCTCTGGTTCCTCATCAATACACTATGGTTTTTAGAGACCATGACCGTGACCTCCCTGTCCCCGGTTACTCCACCCCAGCTTCTGCCATTTGAAGTTATCTTAACTGCAAATTTGTATGTATGTGTATAAATGCAATACATGTCCATTAGGTCTGACGATGGATCTGTGAATCTAGAAAAGGAGAAGATACAAATGAACATTTGAAGAAGAACTTGATGAAGCAGCAATTAATGAAATTGGAGAGACTTTAGGCATGATATTGAACATGGAAATTTGGGAAAATAGAATAAAGGACAAAAGCAAGGGATAGCCTAGAAAAGACAAAAGAGAATTATAAGAAGAAGGAAATAAGATCCCAAACCTAATTTTTTCTCCACTTTTTTCCTCTAACAAGAAAATTCTGCTGTGCAGACTTTTATTGATTTATCTCTGGTTTGGACCCCAAGCTCTAAGTTCTGGCCAAGAAAGAAAAATCCCCGCTGAAGATGGATACCGCATTTATTCGCTGCCAGGAGTAACTGGTTAAACACAGAATGTGTTGGGTCCCTGTAAAACTTAGATCATTCAATGAGTATATTTTCCAAAAGCCACTCTACAATGAAGTAAGCGTTGAAATAAAATCACTCTCTGTGTTCCACAATTATTGCAGATCAGCCTTTTTTTTTTTTTTCCTGATAATTGTGATTTAAGGTGTTGGTGTTGATTAAAATTTGCTATTTTGGCAAGCAAACTGGCCCTTCTTTCTAAAGCGTTCTGTATTGTTAACAGAACTGCTAATGACATATTCCCTATTTATTTGCTCTTAACTCCTTATGTGATTGATAAATACTATTTGAGATCCAGAGATATTTCAGATGGTTTCATAAGTCCTAGTTCAATAAAAATAGAAAATGGTGTCCTGCAGTTTTTTAGACAATAGTTATACATCCTTCTGGGTTGTGAGTCCAAATTTATAAAGTTAGGGGGTGGGGGGAGGAGTCATTCCAAATGTCCAAAGTGCTACGTTATTTCTAAGCAAAATTATTATGGTCATCCAGAAAACTCTTCCTTAAAACTAGACACTTACCAATGCAATCAAATATTTTCTCCATTGTGTTTATTTCCACTTTGAAAAAAAAAAGCAATAAAAACCTCTTAATTTTAAAAATGCATGCAGTTTTGAACAGTAGTCATACAGTTTGTTAAAGAAGCTTTCCTATTTCTGATTACTGGGTGAGAAAGGTAAACTTTACACACCACATCATACATCTAAAGTTTAAGGATGCCACAGTTACTTAAAAATGCTTCTTTTCATTGTTTAATTTATAGCTAATTACATATTACAATGTGGAGAATGCCCAAGTGTTAATACTAGGACTCTGGGTATCTCAATCCGTTTATACTTTCATTCTGTTTGCCACCTGGCAGGGATTGTTGTACAGCTCCTGTTTTTGTCACAATGAGGATATATGTGGCAGTCTTATTTTTCCCCACCATCACATACAGATTAAAGAAACAAAACAGCTTGTAAAGCCCTGCCCTTTCTGCACACAGCCAATTTCTTTATTTTATTTTTGTAAGCCAGTATTATTTGGGTTCAAAACTTTTTTGAATGACCTATGGCCAAGACCTATAGCGATTTATTAGAATGAGTCTGCACAAGTAAAGATTTTACTGGAATAATTCACCCATCGTTATGAATTCATACCTGTAAAGTTCTCAGAACAATGCCTGGCACACAATACGCTCTCAATAACGTTAGCTAGTCTTGTTACTTTTTTTTTTTTTTTTTTTTAATTTAACCTGATTCTTTCTACCTCCTTCATTCCAAAGAGGAAAGCAAGTTGGAAATCAGTCTGCCTGATCCCTAAAGGAGAGAAGAAAGGAAGATATGGGTTGCGGAAAATGAGTTCAGGTTCATGGACATTCTTAATAACATCTAACAGTTTTTGAGCACGTATATGTGCTTTTCATGAAAGTTATGACAGACCTCTCACAAGAGTTCCAGGAAGCAGGTGTTATTATTACTCTTATTTTAAAAATGAGGAAAGTGAGGCAGAGAGAGGTTAAATTGTCCATTGTTAAAAATTAGTAAAGTCAAGAAGGTGGAGCCGAAGTCAAAGATTTTCAAAGCCCACTCTTTTAGCTACTTCTCTAGTCTACTTCCTTGTTCTAATCACCAGCTGTGGTGTACTCGATTCTGTAGCTAAAGTAGTATAGTGCCTGGGACGTAGTAAGCCTTGAATGAATTCACGTTGAATGTATTTGTTCCCTGTGATGTATGTGGGGGGTGTATTTATTATTTTGTGAGGCATGATGAGCTGTAACAACAACTATGATTTTTACAGAGCCAGGATGGAACCTACAGCCATCATGTCATACTGCCCAGGAGGGTTGGCTTTTGTAATTAAGGGTCTTTGGATGGAGGGAAACGGAGTTTGCCCCCATTCTCCACCAAATATGCCTTTTGGGATATTGATTTTAAGCTGGTTATTAAGGAACAAAAGACTCCGGAAAAACCTTTGACCTCAGAAGTAACTGCCTAAGAGGAATTTAGAGAGAGGAAATACTCCAGGAAGGGAGATGCTATCACAGATAACTACAGTTTATTATAAACTAGTGTGTGATAGACAGAGAGGAACCTAGCAAGGACCATTTGTTCAAAGCCCTCTCTGTATCCCACTGTTAAAGATGGCCCAGGAAACATTTATTTACCAAACATTTGCTTTTCTATCTCCACTTGAATTGCCTTCCTGCCCTTTGAAGTCCAAAACCAACCCCCCTTTGTCCTTAGCTCCAGAACGGCAGATAAACTTCAACTGCCTGATATTTCTTTGGGTCTCATTATGCTCCCCCCGCCCTGCCCCCCACACCAAGCGTGCATTCATAAAATAAACTTTGGACATTTTCTCCTGTTAATCTGTCTCATGTTAATTTGATAAGTAACCCAGCTAGAACTTAGAAGGTGGGAGAAAAAGTTATATTTTATTGCCCCCACAGATGTTAAAGACCTTATCACTTTTTATCCCAAGTAAATAAGACAGTGCTGGGTACCTGTAGTATCTTAATAAATATTTGTTCACCATTCACTTCACCAAACAGACTGTTTTCTCCCACGTTTATGTCCCTGCTTTTATCTATAGCTTTCTCTCCTCTGATCCCCCTGACTCCTACTTGGCAGCCTTTCCCAGGATTCTTATCTACCTACCCCTTTCCTTCTCCAAGTTGAAACCCATATCTTTTCAGCTATGCTAATGCTTCCCAGGCCACCCCAATTTAAGACAATGCTTCCCTCCTCTGAAGTTTGAGAGCCTTTATTCTGTACACCACTCACTTGGCACTTACTGCTGACTATGGCTGGCTGTTTTCCAAATTGTGTAAGCTTTTTCCCCTGCTCACGAGTTATAAGCTCCTCTAGGGCCGGAACTATTTTATATAAATGTGTGTTTAACATAGTCACCAAATTAGTGCTTTTTCTCATAGTGAGTTTTCAGTTTACTACAAAGACAGCTTTATTACCTGCTACACTTCAGTGTGGAGGAAAAACATTTGGTCCATGTGATTGTTCAGTTAACTCAGGTGCAAAATGAAATTTCCATCTTAGAGAAGAATACTTTCAAAGTTAGGCTCTGTGTGTGTGTGTGTGTGTGTGTGTGTGTGTGTGTGTGTGTGTGTACATATTCTGAGCATATGTATTTAGGTTTAAAAAACACTAAATTTGTAGAATTACTTAAAGTAGCCTGTGATGAATGTCAGATTGTCGGGTCCAATTAGTACTTAGTAATTTCGGAAGGGTGATAACAGCTCTGGTGATGTGAAACTTGGGTCTAGATGTTAGCATTTATTATGCCAGCAATCACAATGGATAATTCGCTACTAAATATAGTGAGAATATGCTAAAAATGACGTTAATCTAAAGGGCAGTTTCCGATTGGGAGTGGGCAAAGACGGGGCTCGGAGCTCGGATCATGTTACACTTTGCTGTTTTATTTCTTTTTAATCCCGAAGAGTAGCCTCAAACCATGGTTAGTGCGAAAGACATTACATTGGAAAAAACGTATATAAATGAGTCATCTTGGTTATTGCCCAAGCTCTACACTATTATTCTTTATGTATTCCTTTCTAGGGTTGATGCCATTTACTTTGATTCATCTATTCTGTTTCTCTAGGGATCCTGCTCAGAACAAAAAGACAGAGCATGCTTCAGAGACATAAAATTCATGCATTCTGCTAGTCACTCTCCAGCAGAGTCTACTCCTGACATCTTTTAAAATCATTTCTACTCTTTTATCCTGTATTGTTTTTCCCTTTTTTTTTTTTTTGTTTTACTTCTGCTCTTATCGCAAGGTCCTCGTGCTAGAAAGCAGTGATTGTGCTAGTCTTTACCTTTATAGGGAGTTGACGATTCGGTGTTTGTTTTGCTTTTGTTTAATTAGGATGCTTTAATTTGTAGTGTACTCCAAGTCTACACTATAAAAGTGGATTAAGCTTTTTCACATACTGAAAAGCACTATTAATTCGGTATAAAGATAATTTCTTTCAAGTGAATCAGCCAAGTTTCAATATCATTGAAAAGCAAATGCTGACTTAGAAAAATCAACTGTCACTTCCAGGTTTCAAAATACTGCATTCTTAAAATGCTTCTTGCAATATATCATCATGTACAGAAAATTCAGTGATTCATCTGCTTCCTTAGTTTAAATGAGGGATGATTCCCCACCACTCTCACCCTCTTACTCACCAAACCTCCACCAACACCAAAAAAGTGGGAGGTGTGATTGCTTTATGATTTATGGCTTATGCTCAGAATTTCCCAAAAGGCGGTAGAATTGGCCCATCTGCCTTCTTGTTCTACACTTTCCCTGATCACTGGATTGCATGCTGCTTTGGATCAGGAAAGCTGCTCTGATTCCAGATCAAGATGTAACTAGTATATCTCTTTGGGCTTTCCAAAGTGTTTTCATTTCTTATAGAACTTCCTATAATAGAAGTAGTTTCTGGGACCTTTGGACTTTGAAGGCCTTAGAACAAGTACGTACATTCACGTTGCGATTCTTCAATAGTAAAATGGCTGTGTTACGCATTTAGAAAACACCAGAAATATGTGGGTCTTTCGGATCTACTTTCCTTCTTCATAAATCTAGTACCACTTTGAAGGGAAATGAGAGAAATTTGGAGAGACTCCAACTTATGCTGAGAGCATAGAAGGATTAATAGAGAGAGTACCCTCCAGTTAGCTTTCCCCTGCTTCCTCCCTGTGAATTCCCCCCAAATTATAGTTATCATGAAACATCACAAAGCTATTATGTTAAACAGTCAGATAGAAGCTTTTATTCCTATTCTCACTGTGAAACCTTAATGGAATTTACATTTCCTAAACATGAGAATCTTTCCTACATTTTTCCAGCTGAAGAATAAATAATAAGAGTCACAAAAAAAGATATGTGAAGTCTTTGTAGGACTGGTGAATCATTTCTCAATAGAAAGTACAATTGTGGCCAGTGAACTTGACTAAGGAAAGACAAATAATACAAAAAGACCTTTCTGTTGTGACTGAATCAAGTTAGGGTCAGTTCCTGCAAGAGTTAACTACTGCTCCCCGCCCCCATGTTGCATTCCAGCGATCTGGAGCTCAGCCCTGTTCAACACAGCTCCAAGATTTTGCTTTGCCAATGTCTGCCAAGATTTATCAGTTTTGGACAAAAATCGAGATTACACAAAGCTAAAGGGAGATGTGGGAGATATGAATCCTAAAGTGACAAGGTCTTCCTTGGAGATGTTAATAGTCAACATATTCAGAAATATCGTGGAACAGGAATCAGATCCTCTGCCAGGACAGCTCTCTATCTCCTACATGGTGACAGCTTTAATACTAAGCATAAGAGAGAGAGAGAGAGTTTCAAATCTTTTCTTTCTCTTTTATGAAGTAGGATTTTTTTTTTCTTCCCCCAATGGACTGGCAAAAGAGAGCCATGTGATTTTAGCACTATAAGGGAAAAATGCCCTGTGGCTGCGTTGTGCTGAATTGCACTCCTCAAACTTGTTGTGTGTGCTACTGTGAACAAAAGGGGGCATATTTTACCCCCAACTATTGGAGAGAGAGAGAGAGAGAGAGAGAGAGCGCGAGCGCTGGGGGAATAGGTTTTTTAGATTCAAGATAAAAATGACTTTGCCCTATTTTTTTTTTTAAACATAGGAGGCAAATAAGCCTACTGCTGGAATATTTTAAAAAAGAAAAGAAACCTCAACTAAATCACATCAAAAATATACCCACAATAGCCCAGCTCAAATCAATCTAACAATGTCACGTGCATTAAGCTACTGGGAAGCTTTGTCTTGCAGCTCCAAGAGCATATTCTTGGTACACAGGGGCAAGGTTTGCACTTGAAATTCACATCCCACGCCAGATCACAGCTGCCCTAGGCTTCATCGCATCTTTTCCCTCTGTTCTTCTTGACTCAGAAATGAAAGGAAGAAACAAGAAAACCTGTCCCCATAAGGCTGGTGTGAGGCGGGAGTGGGTGGGGGCTGGACGGGAGGAAGAAGGTTATGCCGCTGTCAGTCAGCCCCAGAAAATGCCATTTCTGTGGATCCAGTCCTCACAGAGGAAGCAGAAAGAAAGCGCTCTGATGTGGCCCCGCCCCTCCCCTGCCACACTCTCGCTCATTACTGCTCTTTCTTTCAACTGCTGGGGAGACAGCTGGCAGCCAGTGCCTCCAAGGAGGCTGGAGTAAGGGAGCATATAAATTACTGTTGCATTTTACAGCTAAGATAAACTCAAACTGCAGGGTTATAGCCTGAAATGACATGAACGGAAGGCTCCAGCAGGCCTCTCAAAAGAACAAGGAGTAGAAAATGGATAGAAAGAGTTATTCAGGGAATATGGGATCATGGAGAAGGGGAAAAAAAAAGCTAAACAAGTTGTGTAAAATCTGCTGCTTTAGTGCGTCTTAAAGAGCTTATGTCAGCTTAATTCTGTGTGGTGGCATAATGTAAATCTATGGGAAATGGGGCTTTAGGCATCTCTGCTCTTTTCCATTTCTGCAGATTGCCAAGCATGGCAATAAATGTCAAGTGATTATTTATTTGATCATTAGAAACTTCATTAGCTTTTGATTTGATGCTCTTCAACCTCCCCATTCTCCACCACCACCACCCAAAAGAAAGCTCAGTTTTGAAATTCAATCCAGCTAGTTTCATTGGGGGAAAAAATGTTATGAAATAAAATCAAGTAAATACCAGCATCTAGATGACAACATTCTGCATAAATATAAAATCTCTTTTCCAAGGAGTTTACAGCACTTTGCTAAGGCGATGAAAGACACATTTTGGCAAGAGTGGTAAAATTTTTGCAAGCCTTTTTAGTGTTAGATGGAAGGCTGTTTCTGAGGTGAGATCAAACCCCTCTGGCTACAGACAGAGTCTGATTGTATGTTCTTGGCTTAACGGTCTTAGCTTGTTTGAACTTTCACTCAGCTTTCTTGGACTTGATTTATTTACAGATTATATTACCTGGGAAAAAGAGTTTGCGGGCCCTTAGCTGGCCTAGGTAATTTGGGACTCACTGGTTAGTGCCTGAATGTTTGTTTCACCCTTGCTCAAAGCACAGAACCCAAGCCTTATTTTCTTTAGAAAAAATAGGGTCTTTTAACTGTAGTCAGCACGTCAGATACACTGTTTACAGCTGACTTTTTCATTGCAGTTTCAGTTTCTCCTGTGCTTTTCACGGTACAGTTTTCCTAAGAATCATGTATAGTATGGGAAACAAAGAAAGGATGAGAGAGAAAATGCTACGACTGGCTTGCTTCCGCAGGGAGCAGTACTTGCATGTCAAAAGCCCCCCCAAATTGGAATTGGACAGACTTTCATAAAATCAGGGATTTAAGCACAGTGTGGGGTATGTGTTATTGCCACAGAGCACACGCTGCAAAGAAGCATAAAGAGACAAGCTTTATCTCTCTGCCTGAAGCCCTCTTGGAACCTTCTGGGAGTGCACATTCTAAATCAAGAATCAAAACATTTTTCCCCACACAAGTACAAATTGAAAACAGGCACTTGAACAACACAGGCAGAGATGTACAAGAATGACTTTGAAATGCCTACAACCCACCCCAAGCCACCCCGGGTCGTTCAGTAGACATGAGCAGTATTCATCTCTGGTAAAGGGTACGGAACACTCTGTAGAAACAAATGACAGCTGACAAAAAAGATCCATTAGATGCCTGAACTTGCCCCTTGCCAGCACAGGATATTTTTCATTTCTTTTTTCTTTCTTTTTTTTTCTTTCCTTCCTTCCTTCCTTCCTTCCTTCCTTCCTTCCTTCCTTCCTTCCTTCCTTCCTTCCTTCCTTCCTCCTTCTTTCCTTCCTTCCTTCCTTCCTTCCTTCCTTCCTTCCTTCCTTCCTTCCTTCCTTCCTTCCTTTTCTTTTTTTCCCCATCTTAAAGAAAGGGCAGGTATTTTTATTTAGGAAGCACCCTATAGTCATAGATTATTTGTTTTTGTTTTTCCTGTAGCACTTTCTAGTATATCGCAATTGAAATCGGCGCCTAAATGATGAATTTCTTTCATTAATCTAAGTGGTGTGAAACACGGAGGAAAACAAGCTTAGGCATATATTATTGTGCTGCATGTTTAATAACAATAGTAACAACTACTTGTAGGTCAGGAAATCCATCGTCTTTTCATGGGAGAAGTTGCTATCATAAAAACAAAACAAAGTCTTTATTGCTGCAGATCGATTGATGACATTTATGGAGTGTGTTTCCAATGAAGAACTCTGCATCGGCCCAGCTGGTATGATGAAAAGGCAATGGCCTTCCAGGGTCTGGTTCCAGTTAGGAAACAGACAACTCAGACAAGGAAGGTAAGTGCTTCCTGAACAAAGTCTTGCTGAAGAAAGAGAAATGGAAGTTAAAGGAAGTGTGTGAGGCCCAATGCCCTCCTGAGCAGAAAATGAGGGTTAGGTGAGTGGTTTCTTCTTTCCGCAGGGGTATTTGGAAGGAGATGAAAGGCTGTTGGTAGAGAAAAGAAGAGAGGGAATAAAATGTGCTAGGGCCAGAGGAAAGGGCCTGTGCTGAATGAGGAACAGGGAGTGGCTTAGTTTTCATTGATCATAGATTCTCTGTGAGAAGAGTGATGTCAGCAATGAGAAAGGCACGATTTTGGGCAGAAGATTTCTATAACCAAGTTGAGGAGTGTCAATTTGACATGCTAGGCAACAGGAAGCACTTAGGATATTGTGTGCACCAGTGGCATGTCTACAGAGAGGCCTTTCTTGCTGGACTGTGGGCGGCGTGGATTGTGAATCTTTGAACCAGGCTATTTAGGACACAGATTTGCTGCTGTCGCTATGCATTTTATTCTAGGTGATTTGTCGATAAACAGGTCATGACCTCTACAGTCAATCTTGTGGAGGTGAGAGATATGGACTTAACTAACAAAAGGAGGTGACAGAGGGCAGGGAAAAATGCAGAGGGAGGGTGAGGGCTGCAAGGAAGGGACTTCACAGTTATTCAGTGCAGCCCTTGGGCTCGGACATGGGCCAAAGCACAATTTCTCAATTCTAGGTCCTGCCGGCAACTTGGGGAGACAGGGGAGGAGAGCAACATAATGGAAGAAGTTAGGAGTAGTAAGTGTAAGATAAACCCGTGGACACAGACCGATACTAAAGCCATGTGACCAGTCAAATAAGAACGGAAGCATAACTTAGTGCTTTGCCAGGAATGAAAGTGCCACAAATGAAATTTTTGTACGTGGTGTGTGTGTGTGTGTGTGTGTGTGTGTGTATTTACCCTCTAACTAGAGAGGTTGCTGCTTGATTCTAGGTGCTGTTGAAGACAGAAAATCACCTTAACACAAATGTTCCTTATTCTGTGAAGGGCCACTAAGGCATTTATTTGTGTAAATATAGAGCAAGTATTTATATAAATATTTATATTTATAATATTTATAAGTATTAATTTACTTAACTATTTAAATAGTTATGTAAATGTAGAGCAAGTTGTCCTAGGTGAGTAGCCTAACAAGGCACGTATATTTTAAAGGATTCTTTAAAAAACTGCCGTATTGATTATAACTGTTGAAGCTAGGTAATGGGTATGTGGAAAGTCATTGCACATTTCTCTAGCATATGCATATATTTTGGAAATGTCTTTAGCCCTAATGGGAGAATTAATGACTGGACAACAAAGGAAGCTTGAAACAGACTTTGGAGCAAATCCTAATCTGGCCTGCCTCCTGTCTGGAAGCCATGTATGAAAATGGCAGAACTGTAACATTGGGGCATGATACTAACACACAACACAGAGGGATTTCCTTCTTTCAAAACACCATCAGAGAAGGGCTCGTTTTCACAGGCTCCCTGAGCCAGAGCATCATGTGAGTCTGGGAGCCTACTGTGGAGCCAGCTTTCCAGGTCAGCTGGATTATCATGGCCCCTCCCTGTAGCATGAATCCTCTCCAGACAATGCAGCCTCTGCCCAGCTCCTGGTCACCTAGTGCTCGAGCAGCACTTGGAAAGTTTATAGCAGCCAAGCTCTTTCCTTCCCCATATTCTTGATATGACTCACATCAAAGCTATTCCACCTCTACCATCAAATAGGTCAGCCTGGTTCTACAAGGAAGAGACTGGCAGAGGAGAGAAAAGAGCCTTATCCTGAAGGGCTGCAGACAGCTGGCTGCATCCAGGGGCCCTTGGAACCTGCCAGAGCAGAGAACATAGTTCCACCTTAGTGCTCTGTGCCTAAGCTTCATGGATAGCTCCATCATCTCTCCATCCAGAAACTATTTAGAGCGACCCTCACGTTACTTAAATAAAGGGAGTCAGATTCAGCTGGGGAGATTTATGATCACGGAAGACTTAAAACAAGTGCATGACTGGGGGCGCAGAGAAAGCCTGTGTATGTTACTTTCAAGACTTAGTTAAAAATCTCCCTTTCCTTCGGTTTTCATCACCCAAGCTAGAATTTTGTTTTTTCTTTGTCTTAACTTTCCTTTCCTGGGAGAAATATTCCATCTTACATTGTAATTTTTATTGAGACTTCCTATGTACCTCCACTTCCCACATATTGATTTTAAGTTCCTGATATGGAACTTATATAGAAGTATAGGTTATGAAACTCTAAATGTGTATGTGTAATGTGTACTGAGTTCTTATGATGAACCAGATACTGCGCTAAGTACTTTACATGAATAAACTCACTTAATTCTCACAAAATCCTAAGAAGTACTGGGGGTACCAAAAAATATATATACAGGTGGACACTTTTTGGTCAGTGTTACTCAAGCAGTAGTTCATCATAATCAGAAGTGTCTAGACACTGCTGGTAACCACTTTGAGCATCTCTTGTAATTGCAGAGGTCAAACGTGACTTGTATTCATCTTTTGTTATTGATATATATTGAGTATTACAATTTTAATACTGTTTTCTTTCTTAAAATGTGTATACATTTTTTTGGCACCCCTGGTGTATGTGATATGGGGGGGACTGATGCACTGAGAGTTTGACAAAGTGTCCAAAGTCACAGGATTTGAATGAGGTATTCTACCTTTGGAGTCCGCACACTTAACCGTTATGTTTGCTGTCCTGCTCACTCCATGTGGGTATAGCATAGGCTCAACAAATATTGGTGAATGGCTACATGGAAGTGGAATTTAGTCATGGCATTGGGTCTGAACATGACTCTGAAGTGGGACTGTGGTGGTAGACATGGATCAGGAGTGCCCTTTTCAGTGATGAGAACTGTGTGTGAGTTAGAGGTTCTATGAAGATAAACTAGTTTAAGTACCCGCAACTTGTGGAGCACACAGAGGGTAAGGGGGATGAGAATGGTTGCCAGGATCTCAGAAATAGGACAATAGCATTACAACAACAGTCGATAGGGAAATGGATAAAGATCTGGTGCAGGATGTTTTGAGGACTTTAGGTTGGACTTCGCTGGCAAACTAAGTGCCAGAGAAAAACAAGACGAGAATGTGGCCAGAGAGTAAGGAAAATCTTACTCATCAGAAAAACCAATGGTGTATCTGTTAGGGATGTACTTTGCTTCAGGCCAGAATATGTTAACAAAAAACAGCTTAAACGTTGGGGTGTATTTTTTCTTACATAACAAGATATCCAGAGTGTCACTGTTGGTCGTGTTGGTTTATTTGCTCAAAACACAATTAGGATCTTTTTTCCTTTCTGTTTTGTCCTCCCAGAATGTTGGTTTTTCATTTCCATGCTTGTCTCATGATCACAAAATGTCTGTTGCAGATATAGCCATTAGGTCTGCATGGCAGACAGAACGAAGCAGTGAAGCATAGAACCTGCCTCATCTGTCCTCCTCTGCAAATCAAGCTTTCTATGGTGCTGCTCTTCTCAGCAAAGTTCTGGTCAGATCTCGCTGGCTCTATACGGGTCACAGGATTACCCCTAAAAGCCCTGAACAGCATTTGCATCAGCAGGACTAGGTGATTTGCTGCTCTGAACCAAACAGTACTTCTCTTAGGACAGAATAGAGATTGTTTTCATGGGAAAAACAGATAAGAAACATGTTTCCCAGTTAAAACAGGAAACATATCTCTATGTTGTCTCAAAACCTCTTGTGAGTTTGCTTATCAAGTACATGTGACCCTTGTGCAAGGCAGGCATTATGGCTGCCGATCTCCCAACCGGTCAAAAAATCCATTTATAACTTTTGACTCCCCCAAAACTTAACTACAGTCCCTTGGTATCCTTTGGGATTGGTTGCAGGACCCCTGTAGTTACCAAGATTTGCAGATGCTCAAGTCGCTTATGTACTAAGATGGCTTAGAACAATGTGCATACTCGGCCTTCCACATCTGCAGATTCCCAACCATGGACTGAAAATACTGTTTTTGATCCACGGTTGGTTGAATCTGTCGATTTGAAACCTGAGGATACAGAGGGCCAACTGTGTATTTATTGAAAAAAATCCGTGTAGTGGACCCACACAATTCAAACCCATGTTGTTCAAGGGTCCACTGAAAGTTCTGTAATCACAATTCATGCCAGAAATGTTCCAATGTCATTCTTTTGTTATATACACCTCATGACATTGCTGCTGGCCTGGTTTGCCAATTTAAGTAATATATCACTGAATAGTTATAAGACATTTCTCTATGGAGCTTTAAGAGTTTTAAAAGGTAACATTTACTGTGGCAGCTCCTCAGTGTGGACATTTGGAGTCAGAGTCCTGTTGGAGGTAGGAATGGAACCCCAGTTCTCCATCCTGAACTAAAACTACACACTCCTATGGGAGACATCCCACAGTCTCTTTCTGTGGGAAGAATTGCATCAAACCCTCCTGCTATGTGTGTGTGTGTGTGTGTGTGTGTGAGAGAGAGAGAGAGAGAGAGAGAGAGAGAGAGAGAGAGAGAGAGAGAGAGAGAGAGAGAGAGAGAGAGAGAGAGAGAGAGGAATAGGTCACATACCCGTGTTTCCCCGAAAATAAGACCTAGCCGGACAATTAGCTCTAATGCATCCTTTAGAGTAAAAATTAATATAAGACCCATTCTTATATTATGTTAGATAAGACCAGGTCTTATATTATAGTAAAATAAGACTGGGTCTTATATTAATTTTTGCTCCAAAAGATCCATTAGAGCTGATTGTCTGGCTAGGTCTTATTTTCGGGGAAACACGATATAATGTCTCTAATAAGGTTCAACTATTGAGTTGCAAAGTCAGATCCGAAGTTTTTCCGTCTCTTCCTATCTTTCAGTCACAGTTGGTACTTCATGGATTCATGGTTATAATTTTTGTGTAATGGCCATATTTACCATTGTATTTGATTCTAGGATTGATTTCAATTAGACATTTCTGAAGCTGGTTAGTTCTGTCCAAAATCATTCTAGCAATGTTTTGTTTCGTTCCCCCGACCCCTGCCCCCGGTTTCTACTACTTTCAAATGCATAAAGTTGATATGCAGTGATCCAAATAAGAGCAGAAGCAAAACACTTTTCTGTAATCCTACAAAATTAGACTTTTCATTCTATCACAGTTGTAGGTTATTTCTCATCTCTTTACATTAATTTTTTTTCTTGTAAAAATCTTTCACATTGGTGACGCCTCAGTCCCTTCCTCTTTGGCACAAGAGCAAGATGACCGTATTTAGAAAATGATTACAAGACCACTGTAACAACTTATAACATTCTGTATATCAATGTATCATCTTTGCTCACTGTTCTGTCTTCCCAGCTGAGGCGTTGGCTTCTTGTTGGCAAGCACTTCACCGTTTTTGTTTCCCATAAGCCTCTGTTTGCACTGTGCAAGCAAGGGGACAGACCAACCCACCCTGTGGAGGTTAAAACAAGCTCCCATTCATAAAAAGCCTTCCTTTTAGTCCGGGACCTGTGATAGACCAACATTGTACTCATCCTTTTCTTCCATTCTTGGGGAAGAGGAACCAACAATTTCAGATGCTTCCACTTGCGGCCTTCATTCCAAACTCTCCTGCCTCCTCTGGGTTCCTGAGCTATCAATTAAACCGTCACTTGAGTATCTTGCCTCTCTTCCTCCTCACTTATGCTTTTCTCTCAGACTACGCTTGTCCTCAAATCTTTCTCATCCTAAAAATCCTTACCCTGAATGTATTCTTCATTCCGTTTCCTGTCACTGTCAACTTCTATCTCTAGGTCTACATGTTTCAATGACTTCTTACACCCTTTATAATCTGACGCTCCCTGGATTACCAAGTGTCAACCAGAGGCTTAGATGGATGAAAAAGCTTGGCACAGACGCCACTTGGGTAAATCTTTTCCAGAAAAACAGAAGGGAGTCAGTGCCCCTGGGAGATGTGGCAAGGCCAGGAATATTTCCCAGGATAGACACAGGGCAAGCCTCTGGAATGCAATTGCTGACAACCACGTCTGTGGATGAGAGACAGTCACATTCGAGGTGTTGGATTCGGAACTGAATCCCCGCATCCAACGTCAGTCAGCCTAGTCTGCGTCCCCTCCTGTGGACCAGGTGTATTTAGTCAGCAAAAGTTTCTCACAGGTATAGTATGAATGCTAGAGAATAAAGTACACCTTTACTCCAACAGTTATCCACTGGACACTCAAAAACTAAAAAGATATATATTTGCACACCAAATTCACAGGGAGAATTTAAGGACACTAGACTTTCTTATAGTTACCTTGATCCTTTTATCAAAGCCCCATGGGGTATATGTTATTCTAGACTAAATAATCCAAGTGTGCAGAAATGTTTAGCTGGGAAATAAGGAAACCTAGAGAAGAGCAAGCCCTTTGGGAAGTGGATGCTGTATCATGAAAGATGGCTATTGATTCATACAGTAGATTTAGGGGAGGATCTTTTGGAAAGGATGACAAGCAGAGTTAGGAAAAGGGCTTCAATCGTGGAAACACGTGTCATAGTGGTTATTTTAGGAATAACCCAGAAATCACCTTAAATGCAATAGAAATAAAATATATAATAAAGTTTAAAGTTTCTGTGTAGCTTATTTTTAGCAAGTTTCCTCAACCAGCCCTGTTAGTTGCATCTATTATTCCTCCCCCACTTCAGTAATGAGCCCTATATCCCAGCACTCTGATATACTAGCTATTCTTGTAATATAATATAGTCTTTATTTTTTGCTTCATGATTTTGTACACACTACTCCTTGTAACCCAAATACTTCTTCTTCCTTTCCCCTTTTCTCCAAATGTCAAGCACTTAATCATCCCACAAAATTAAGTCCATATGTTGTCCTTAGGAAGCAGCTTCTTTTACCATCAGACCTCTTCAGAAATGCCCTCCTTTTTCTTCAACCACTCTGTACATAACTCTATGATAGCATTTTTTTGGGGAAGGGTATCTAAATTTTCTTTTTGACTGAGATTTTTTGAGCTCCGGTTGTCTTTTAAATCTGTATCTCTATACCATACATCAGTACATTGTACATAATAGTTGCCTAGTAATTTTTGAGTGACTCAAAAAGGAGCAAAGCTAGGGCTAAGTTATGAAGCATAGTCACTAAGAGTAGAATTCAAATCACTGGCGGAGACATTTGTTGTTGAACAGAAAAATCGTCACCTAATGCAATGGACAGGCATAATACACGTGCATAGAAATGCTCTCTCCCTGCCGGTTTTTCACCAGCCTAATAGGGTGGAGACATAGGAAAGTTTCTCATCATGTATTTTTAATTTTATTTAGGATTAATGCGTATTTCTTTTATTCACACACAAGAACAGGATTTTCTCCTAAGGTTGCTAGTGTAGGCTTCGATGATACATTCACAACACTTACCTTCAGCAAGTAATGATTCATCTCCTTGGATCTCATGCGGAGTCTGTAGTAGGTCTGGAGTATTTTCTGAAGTTTCTTTTATGTGCAGCTGATACTGGCCATGAAAGCTGTCTAAGTACTCGAGTCTATTTCCAGCCCACAGAAATGCAGGCTTCACTCTCTTTCTGCTCACTGTCATGAATCATGATGCTGACAAGTAAGTCAGATTCATAACATTCAGCACAAATTGATAGCAGTAACTTCTTCCTGAATCCATGGGGAAAGGGTCTGGATGTTCTTCTGTACATCTGAGCTTCTCCTACCAATGTAAATGTAAAGCTAGAATTGGGACTGAAACATAGCCAGTTTTTATTTCATTTTCCCTGGAATAAGCAAGATTCTTTTTTTTTTTTTGCCGTGAGCGGTTCCTATCTTGTTTTCTTTAAAGCTGTTTGCTGCCTTCTGTAACTTCTATTGTGTCACGGCTCTAAAGTCTATTATTCATATTCTATTATCGGGTTATTATTATGGCCTTTAGTATAATGAATAATAATACTCTGTAGCTACCTGAAATCTTTCTTCTTGGATCATCCTGCTTAGCAGCATAAATGAATCAAATGAATACACCTTTAAGGAAAGCATTTTGCTACTTCATTGTAAAAATAAATTGTCTTTGTTTGCTCTGCTTGCAATTGTGTACAGTTTTCTAAAGAGACATGTTAAAATATCAGGGGAAATTTCAAATGGGCCATTACATAAACTGATTGACTGGTCTCCGTAAAATTTAAAAAAGTATTTAGCATGTAAAATTTGAAAAAGTATTAAGTATGTAAGAAAAACAGATATCTGCTTCTAATGTACAACAAAGAGATAAGTGCATATATTCAGTGTTTATATAGAAATATAAAGTTAGTCTTTTCCTAGTGCAATGCACATTTTTAATTGTTTGTCAAGAAGAACACCTGGTAATATTGGGTTGGCTGTGATTCTCTTGTTCCCCTGCTCAGAATACTTGCAGGAGTCTAAGCAGAAGCCACAGACAGGAAATGTTTCTGACAGTATCTCATAATCTGACTCTTGATCACACCCTGCTACCTCCCCCAAGTTGGATAACTGTTACAGTTCCAGTCTCTGCAGAGGGAAACAAAATTCCCGATTGCAGAAACAAAGTTCCAGATTGCAGAGGGAAACAAACAGGAAGGTAATTATCATATATAATTTGCATAAGAGGAAATTTCCAATAATATCTAACTATTGGACTTAGATTTGAATTTAGTTTGGTTTTTGTTTGTTTTTTTCTCCCATGGAGTTTTGCTAAGTGCTTGGCATCCTATTTCAGCTCTCAAATTTATCTTTATCATTTTCTACATAGATAGAAGAAAATGGTAAGGAGGTAAAGAGGGAATTTCCATCTCGAGTTCTTTAGCCCCATCCAACTGCCGTTTGTAATCATGGCCATTTGCAGGTTCAGCACCTGAGTCCACATCAGATCTGGTAACAGATTATTATTTCCATTGGAGAGCCTCCATGTACAGCCAGGGCTTTTGGTGGTATAGCTTTTGACATTGGGTCTGTGTGTGTGTTGAGAAGCAAGTAGAAATAGTATTTAAAATTATAGTTATAATCATGAAGTACATGCATGCTAAGACCTTAAAGCAATTTTTTTTCATATGAAACAGGGATAGTATTGACTTTGTCTTATTTGAGAAATAATTCATAATTCAGATGTGAAGAAGTGTGGGAGAGTGAGATCAAGAGTCCCAAGAGTCACTTCTAATTCCTATATGCAATTCAGGTACTTCTCTTTCAAATTTTGACTGACTATGGTAGGGTGAATAATGGTTCCCCAAAGATATTCATGTCCTAATCCCCCAAACGTGTGAATAAATTACCTTACTTGGACCAAGGGACTTTTCAGGTGTGATTAATTTGAATGTTTTGTGATGAGATTATTCTGGATCATCTAGGTAGGCCCAATGTAGTTAAAAGGGCCCTCCTTCTTATAAGGGAGAAAAGAGAATCAGAGTTAATAGAGAGGTGATGTGATGACTGAAACAGAAAGAGACTTTTGAAGATACTACCCTGCTGGCTTTGAGAATGGGGGAAGGGGCCATGAGCCAAAGAATGTAGGTGGCCATTAGAAGATGGAGAAGAGAAGAAAATGGTTGTCCCCTGGAGCCTCTAGGGGGAACGTAGCCTTGTCAACACCTTGATTTCAGCCAGTGAAAGCCATTTCGGACTGCTGACTTCTAGAACTATAAGATCATAAATTTGTCTTGTTTAAGCAAGTTAGTATATGGGTAATTTGTTCTAACAGCAATGGAAGACTAATATAATGGAAGACTAATATATTCACTAATGATGATTGGAGGGAGGGTAGAGGTTGGGATCACATACTCTGGATCTGGTTCATATGGGTTTAAATCTTGTTGCAGCCATTTATGAGTTGTGTGACCTTGAGCAAGTTATTTATACTTACTGTGACTAAGTTTCCTTATCTTCAAAATGGGTACACCTGTATCACATTGAATATTATAAAGACTACATTAATTAGTTCATATAAAGAGCTAAGAATAGTGCCTGCTACAAAAAAAAAAAAGAAGTGGTCAATAAATGTTAGATATTTGAGGAGAAAATAGCAAGAATTAGCCAGTGCATAGATTAGGAGAATTTTGTCTCAAGTAATAATTAGTGATAGGAATTTAAAGCTAATCTTATTGGTTTCCATGTCTTCACATGAAGGATATAGATTTTATATTAATATTGTCTCTTAATTTCCTATCAATCTTGATTCTCAGTCCATCATTGTGCTAACATGCCTGTCGACTTCTGCTTAGTTCTTGAGTTCATTACAGAGGAGATATTTGACTTCTGCGTTCTAACTTACAAACTGAAATAACATACCTATCCAGGGATTCTATAAAGTTTGTTACTATTCACATGCATTGGGCTTTAACTCATTTTGCAAAACTCTTTTGTCTTAGACAAAGTATTTAAAAAAAGAACCCTGGCCTTCATGTCGTTTATTGATTTAATGAGGGGAAAAAATGAAAGTATTAGAGGCAATAAGGGTAGAAGCGTTTGGTCACCTTCACGTACCTCTTTGGGAGATTTCTCAACAGAAAATGTGTGGTTTCTTAACAAGTCATTAAATGTTCTTATGGATATACTTCAGAAAGATAGATGGTAAGAAAAACTCAAGTATACCCAGTCGTGTTTTAAAGAAAACTTTCAGAGTCCTGAGTTGGTGATACAATAATGACAGCCAATCATCTGAACAGAACTACTTTACAATTACTTCATGAATCTCAAAATTGGAGACATGAAACAAAATAATCAGATGAGCACAAAGTGTGATCCTTTTATTCCAGGACAAAGTATCACCCTGGTTGGTGGCAGAAGCAAAAAAAAGAAAGAAATTCATCCTTTTTTTCCTCATAAAACTTTCAAATATGCTTTACTTTCTAACAAATCATGTGAATTTTCCTGAATAGTGAATATCTCTTTATTATTAGGTTGGTGCAAAAGTAATTGCAGTTTAAAAGGTTAAAAATAATTGCAAAAACTACAATTACTTTTGCACCAACCTAATACAATTACCACTAAAATAATAGTCAAGGACTAGTATTAGACTATGAAGGGCTCAATGAAGGATGTTGGGAATGAAACCAGACAGAGAATCAAAGGACTGAGGACCTGAAAACCCAGAGAGAGGCTGACTTTTCCTGTGAAGGGCCAGTGAGTTCCAAATTGTTCTAGAAAATATGGATTGGATTCTCTGGACATATTATAGAAAACACCTGGACAGGAGGCACTTGACTTAATTCTCTGTAATTTGTTTTCATGATTTCTTTCCTTAAAAAAAAAAAAAAAAAACTTTATCAGGAGGATCACTGAAATTTGTAATTTTATACCACAACAAGTCAGACTTACACAGAGTCACACTATAATTGATATGAATAAACAAATTATTTTCTCTGGTTTATTCCTAAAAGTCATACTCAATTTGTGTTGTCATAGGGAATTTCAAAGAGAGAAAAAAGATGTAAAGAATTATTCAGTCATTCACTGAAATTTTATTTAAAATTTAAAAAGAAATCAATTACAGGTGACATTCAATATTGCATTCGTTTTAGGTGTACAGCATAGTGGTTGGACATTTCTATAACTTACAAGATGATTCCCCCAATAAGTCTAGTACCCACCTAACACCATACATAGTGATTATAATATTGTTCACTGTATTCCTTATACTATGCTTTACATCCCCGTGACTATAACTAGCAATTTGTACATCTTAATCCCTTTACCTTTCCACCCAGCCCCCAAACCCCCCTCCTCTCATCTGGCAACCATCACTTTGTTCTCTGTGTCTTTGAGTCTGTTTCTGTTTTGTTTGTTCATTTATTTTGATCTTTAGATTCCACATGTAAGTGAGATCATATGGTATTTCTCTTTCTCTGACTTATGTCACTTAGCATAATGCCCTCTAGCTCTATCCATGTTGTTGCAAATTGCAACATTCCATTTTTTATGGCCGAGTAATATTCTATTGTACATATGTACCACATCTTCTTTATCCATTGTCTATTGACGGGTACTTAGATTGCTTCCATATCTTGGCTATTGTAAATAATGTTACAATGAACATAGAGGTGCATATGTCTTTTCGGATTAATGTTTTGGATTTCTTCGGATAAATACTCAGAAGTGGGATTGCTGAGTCATATGGTAATTCTGTTTTTAATTGTTTGAGGAGCCTCCATACTGTTTTCCGTAGTGGTTGTACCCATTTGCAGTCCCACCAACAGTGCACGGTGGTTCCCTTTCCCCCAACCTCACCACTGTGCAGTGTGTGGTGTTAGGCACTGTGCTGGCCACCTCAGGGTGTTAAAAGTCTTTTTAATAATGGATGGAAAAATTAGAAAACATTACCATAGTTATATAATTTGTTTACTGTTAGGGAATGTAGCAAAGCAACTGAATAGAAAGGCTAAGACAACAGACAGCTGCCAAGCTGAGGACAAAAAGGGGCAGTGAAACAAAAAGGAAGGTTTTGATGACAGGCACACAGTGCAGATCAAAGATCGTGAATATCTTGAAGATCTTTTTAAGTCTGAAATTATGATATCTCATAAAGTAATATAGATACCAAGTCTGACAATTAAGTTCGTGAACTTGTTATAACGATATTGCTAACCTTTTTTGATATCAGAGGGATTATTCATTATGAATTGGTACCAACTGGACAAACAGTTAACCGAGTTTACTATTTGGAAGTGCTGAAAATGCTGCATGAAAACGTTAGACGACCTGAACTTTTCGCCAACAATTCATGGCTCTTGCATCACAACAATGCACCATCTCACACGACACTGTCTGTGAGGGAGTTTTTAGCCAGTAAACAAACAACTGTATTGGAACTCCCTCCCTACTCACCTAATCTGACCTCCAATAACTTCTCTCTTTACCTGAAGGTAAAGGAATATTGAAAGGAAGACATTTTGATGACAGTCAGGACATCAAGGGTAATATGATGACAGCTCTGATGGCCATTCCAGAAAGAGTTCCAAAACTGCTTTGAAGGGTGGACTAGGCACTAGCATCAGTACATAGCTTCCCAAGGGGAGTACTTCGAAGGTGACCATAGTGATATTCAATGAGGTATGTAGCACTTTTTCTAGAACAAGTTCACGAACTTAATTGTCAGACCTCATACTATGGGCCACTGAACTGCTCTATTCTATTTTTAATGTATTTTCTTCCCATTCAATGATTATTTCAGGACACAACAATTTTGACAGCTTTGACATATTTGTATTAATATTCTTCTAGGAGAAATAGTCATTTAAAAAACATTCTAACTGCAACAAAATGGATTTGGGGAAAAAAATGCCCACTGAGACCCCTAAACCTCCGTGTCAATGCGTTTGCTGCTCCACTTGTAGACCTAATCAGTCTATTTGGCCTTACAGGATGGTCAGAGTAGTTAATTAAGAGCCAGGGGAACTCCATTCTACAGAGCAGACAGCAGTGTACAGCGAGCACATGCAGGGTGAAGTAGCTTACGGCCAGTGCTAACACATTAATCCCAAATCGGTTAACCAGTAGAGTTTAAAGAACAACAGCATCTAAATTGGGCTTTGAATAATTGATGACATCAGCTGAACTACTCAAGAAAAATGTCTCTTTCCTCTAGGAAGCCTATATGCCTGCAATTGATAGGCTTATTTCCTCTCTGAATTAAAATTCTCTCAAGAATATTTTCTTTCCTCTGAAATATGAAGAGTAACTCCAGTGACATATTTTTGATGGGAGTGATAGAAAAATGATATGCTTTAAAGAGTCTGCCAAATTAACTGAACTGACTTCAAAAAGTCATGGCCATAATTTTACTGTACACAATAGGAGGGAAACAGAAATTGAAAATTAATGTTTTTGCTGAGGGTTATTGGGTGTGAGGGTGGGATTATAGGGTGCCCACCACAACACAGACTTTGAGATAGAAAAGAAATCTTTTTGAAAGCAAATCAAAAGATAGACAAGTTTATAAAATAACACAGTGATAACAAAGACTCTTACAAAAGAATTGAGTATAATTCATTACAAGCTTGTGTGAATCATTTCCTCTGCTGAATCAATGATATTTCTAACCTTTGAACTCTGTCTAACTTTTGCAAGAGTGTTACCTGCAGAATCAGGTCTTGCATAGTCAAGAAACAGTATGTAGTGCAAGTGACACTTCTGGGTCAGTTTTTCCTATTACCTCTTTTTCTTGTGCATTACACATGTTACATCTCTAATAATTCCATAGAAACAATTGATGTTGGACTTTTGAAACTGTAGGAGTAAGGAATGGAAGAGCAAGGAAGATATTTTGGGCATGGGTGACCAGCAGAGGTGTTAAAACAGAGTTAAGCTTGTGTGACATTCAAATGCTAAATGAAAAGCACAAAAATTTCATAGGTGGAACATAAGGTTTTACAAACTTGATGAGTAAAGGTTGGATATAACAAAGTTGCAGGCTAAAAGTCTGAGTATAAAATTCTGACCTTAAAAATATATGTATCTATTGACAAAAGTGTATACAATATCTTAGGGTTCTATACTAGTCTTCTAGTCACCCGATGCCTTACGCATTTCTGTAAAAAGCCACAACAAAAATTGACAATGCAGTCCTTCTTTCGATGCACACGTATAAAATCGTTATTGGATGCCAGGCTCTCATCAAGATGTTCCGGATATATCAGTCAACAGAGCAGAACAGAGCCCTTCACTGAGCTTACATTGGGTTGGGTGTATATACAGTAAATGGAGTAAAAATGTTACAAATTGGTATATTCTGTGCAAAAAAAAGGAAAACTCGACTAAGGTAAAAGAGCTGGGGATTTGGATTATAATTTTGATGAGGGTGCTCAGGGGAAGCCTTATTGAGAGAGCACAAGTAAAGACTTGAAGGAATTGAGAAGTACTATTGAAATATCTGGAGGCGATCCCTCCAAGCAGAAGGAATGGTGCCAAGGAGGAAGACTACGTGCATATTTCCGCAGCAAGGAGGCCAGTGTAGCTGGAGGGGAAGAAGTAGTTTGGAGGATTTTTGGTCAGAAATGTAGTTGTCAGCCAGATTATTTGAGTTTTTGGGCTACTACAAGGATTTTTGCTTTCGCTCTGAGTAAAACAGGAAGCCAGTTGGTCCCTGGTTCTCAAGGGAGTGTCCCTGGACCAGCAACACCAGTGTCTTCTATGGAATTGTTAGAAAAATGAATTCTCAGGCCCCATCCAAGACCAAAATTTCTGGGGAGTGGGCCCAGCAGTCTGTTTTAGTAAGTGCTCCAAGTGATTCTGATACTTGTTCAAGTTCAAGAAACGTTGTGCTAGATGATTCTACGCGAAAAAGTGTCATGATCTAAGTTTGATCATTTACTTAAGACTCCTATAGAGTGACCATATGTAGGTTGTCCACATGACTTACACTCTAAATCTAGGCCTTTTTCACAGTAAAAAGGGAACTAAAGATAATTGACAGTTATAATTTATTTACAACAGGTTATAAACTGGGATTTTCTGGGGCAAACCAAAATACCTGAAGCCACAAGCCAGTCATTTATTCCGTTAGATACTATATGCTCTTCCGATAAAAAGAGATCTAATCACAAAAACCAACTTGTACAAATTGAAAAGAAGAAGAAGAAGAGAAAAAGCACTGTAAAGTGTAGCTAGCTTCCCAATCTAGAATCTTTAACTCTCATTAGCAATACCTAGGCTGAAGTTCACAGGAAGGTATCTCACTTGAAAATATAGACAAATTACCATGCATATCTGAAATGACTTAAACAGAAGCTGGAGCTAGAATGGGATTTTTATGGAAGCCTGACCTTTGGTCTTGCTCATTTCATTACCAAGTATTTTCCTGCTGACATTTAGCCTGGGCCAAAGTTTGTCCCTAACGCATTCTGAAGTCATGACATTTCATCATGTGGTATTTTGCTTTTGATTAAGGTGCTGTAGCATTGGTTGTCTTATAAATTTAATAGTATTTAAATATTTTATATGGACATGCTGTTTTTCAAAAAAATGTGGCTACATAAAGGTGTTACCAAGTTTGATATAAAATATTTAAATGAGAATCTCTCAAGAATGGAATGTTGCTATTATCAGGGGTGGGCTGAGATGCATCCCAAACAGGCCAGCCGTAGACATCAGGTGGGGCAGCGTGAGGTGCAGAGCTTCTGCTCAGGGTCTATGCCTCTTGGACTCTTCTTTCCTCCCCGTGACGTGGTGGAATACTTCAAGTCTCAGGAGAGTTCATTTTAACATGGTCGAATCACAGTTAGAAAGTGAAGGTGGCAATCTTCACTATTAAAAACGTTGCCTAAGGAAAATGTAAACTAGCTAAAAATAGAAAGACACTCAGGATTTAAGCTTGAAAAGAGATGAAGGATGGAATATAATGCTTGTCAAAGGCAGTCCACAGACCACCTGCATAAAGATCACCTGGGGAACACACATTAAATATACAGACAATCACAGGCTGCCTGCCAGACCTGCTGAATCTGAATCTCTGGGCAGCGGTCTTAGAAATCTGCATTTTAATAAGCACTGTAGGTGAATTTTATGCAAACTAAAGTTTGGGAAGCACTGTGATATGGACAGTGTCCAAAAGAAGTTATCCAGGGCCACAAAAGGTGAAGATAAGAGCAATTACAGTGCTAAGATAATTTTCTATGTTTAAACGATTTTTGGTTTGAATGACTGTAAATTAAGGAGAAACAGGGAAGAAAAGAGACACATCAAAACCCAAAGGACTCACTACAGCAAGTTGGAGGAAATGTGAAAAGCTTGAGAAGCAGCCAAATAATTGGTGGGGGTGGGAGGTTTGTGGAGCCTGCTGGGAGATCTCATGGGACTAACTTCACATTGCTAATTTACAATCACATGCTGCATCTGTCACTTTTACAAATCAAAGAGAATGCCCACCCTCTAACAGAATGGGGTTACTTGCAGTGGTTGCTAGTGTGGGCCGTTCAGATGAGACCTTTCAGGATGTCAGGAAAAGGACCTTGGTGACGCACATTAACACACACACACTCCTTTATGTCACTTCCAATTTACTTTATCTTAAATTGTCAGCAAGAAGAACTCACACCCATATTAATAACTAGAGGTTTGCATTTAAGCCAAGAAAAATAAACCCTGCTGATAGCTCTGCAGACAGCTGGTTAGTTCTAACTAGAGCCAAAAAAAAAAAAAAAAAAAAAAAGACATGGGTTTTTGTATTTGTGGAAATTTTACAATATTTAGGGAAGGGAACTGGTAGAAGAATGGTTTCAATGTCTTTGTTTAGGAAAGGCATTTTGAGAAAATAATCGAGATTGTCATTAAACATGAGTTTTACTATAAACAGCAGAAAAAATGGAAACACTATTAAGTCATGATAAGTTTCAACCATCTGGGAATCTAATTGTGCTGAAGAAAGAGGATCTAAGACATTCTTGTTACTTTTCTAAAGACAAATGAAGAAATTAAGATGCTGCTTCTGTGAGTCTAATTCTGATCAAAAAGCAAGAAATTATTCATGATGCGAAGTGGTTAAGTGGAAATAAATGCTGGCCATTGCCAGACATGGGACTAAAAGATTGAAAAGTAAATTTTGAAAGTACTTACAGGCAAAAAAGCAGGTTTGTCTTTTGTAGGAGCCTTAAAAGGAAATGCTGCTCAAGGAGTATGGCAGGAAAATGAACTTTAGTTTATACAATCTACATTCTCCTGGGGAAGAAACTATTTCTAAGGGAACTGATTTAGCTGCCCAAGAAGCTTTCTGAAGAACTGGAAATATAAACGAACATGTGGAAGAGGTAGAAGGAGGGGCATGTAGCAAGGAATGGAAACAAAAGAGCTGTGTAGACTTAGAAGAATGGTGTCAGAAAGGTTAGAGGCCAGAGTTATTGAGACTTGTAGAACTGCTAAAGACAAGAAAAGGCTTTGCAAGCTAGGTTCAGAGACAGACTGTGAACAAAGAAAGGGATAGAATCACTGCTGGCAGAAAATGGTACACTGTTAACAGATGACTGAGATGTTTACTAGACTATCGATTTATTAATCTTTATAAGCCCTAGGCCTAACACAGTACCTGTCACCTATCAAGGATGTCACACGTGTGGAGGCAATAGATGGATGAAGAGTTAAGTCGTGAGAATGATTTTGAAAATAGGAAAGTAGTAGAATAAATATGACTTTTATACAAGAAATTTGAATAGCAAGATAAAACATTAAATTAATAAGAGGACTTGGTGATTTTAAAATTACATTTCTCTGCAGGGTGAGAAGAATGACATCTCAAGAGGTAAGAACCTGAAAATCTGATGTTAGAACTGTCTTTTACAGTGTTCAGGATCAAAGTGTAGAAGTTTCAAAGATAAAATCAGAGCACTAGTCCAAAATTTCTAAAGGGGAAAAAATGGATTTGGAATATTCAGAAGAGTGATGTGACTATTTCTGCCATAACTGTAATGTTTTATGAAGAAGAGAACTTGGCATGATTTAGATTTTTAAAATGATGTTTAGAATTTACTAAAAAAGAAAAGAATAATAAAAACTAGAATTTATTTTTTATTGTATTAACTAGTCTATTTATGAAGAAAATGAACTTGTCATTATGATTTTAATAGGACATCCTTTTATACTTCGAGAAAAGTTGGAGAAGGGTTAACTTGGTGATGATTCAAACGAATGGATTCATAATTTTCAAGCACACTCCAATAGAACCAAAATGTGCTGTATGACTCTGTGTTTGGCCTTGTCTTATTCAATATTTTGATCAATGGTTTGAATTAAAAAACCTAACAGAAAAGGTACTTGTAAAATTTGAATATGACACAAACCTAGAGACAAAAATAATATCATACTGCCAGTGTAAGCGAGATGGCATATACTCGTTTTCTTAGTTGGGGCTGGTATAACAAAGTACCAAACTGGTGATTTATAACCAACAGAAATTTATTTCTCACAGTTCTGGAGGCTGGGAATCTGAGGTCCCAGTGCCACCATAGTCAGGTTCTGGTGAGGACCGTCTTCCATATTTCAGACTGCCATTTTCTCCCTGTGTCCTCTTATGGTAAAAGGAGAGAGGGAGCTCTCTGGGTATCTTTTATAAGGGCATTAATCCCTTATAAAAGAAGGGACATTAATCCCTTATAAAAGAAGGGAGAGTTCTGGGGTGGCTGAATGGCTCAGTTGGTTAGAGCACGAGCTCTGAATGACAAGGTTGCCGGTTCAGTTCCCGCATGGGATGGTGGGCTGAGCCCCCTGCAACTAAAGATCGAAAACGGCGACTGGACTTGGAGCTGAGCTGCGCCTTTCACAACTAGATTGAAGGACAACAACTGGGAGCTGATGAGCCCTGAAGAAACACACTGTTCCCCAATATTCCCCAATAAAATTTAAAAAAAATGAAGACAGAGTCCTCATAACCTAATCACTTCCCAAAGTCTCCACCTCCTAAGGTCATCACATTGAAGGTTAGGCGTTCAGCATAGGAATTTGGGAGGACACAAACGAATCCATAATACTCATCTCTTCCTTTCCACTAAGTGAAACTGTATACTCTAGAGACCACCAGAGAGAACTTTGAAAGGTGGTGTGGTAGGCTGAATAATGCCCTCTGCCCCGAAAGATGTCTCCATCCTAATACCCAGAGTCTACGAATATGTTACCTTACATAGCAAAAGGACTTTGCAGATGAGATTAAATTAAGGAGCTGGAGGGGAAGGGCTTGTCCTGGATTATCTAGGAGGGACCAATGTCCTTATGAGTGAAGCAGGACGATAAGAGTTGAAAAGGTTAGATTATGTCATGATGGAAACAGAGAAAGTTTGAAGATGATATGCTGCTGGCTTTGAAGATGGAGAAAGGGACCCCAAGCCAAGGAATGGAGCCAGCCATTTGAAGCTGGAAGAGGCAGGAAACACATTCTCTTATTGAGCTTCCAGAAGGAACCAGCTGGCCTACACCTGGATTTTAGCCAAATGAAACACACTTTTAAAGTTCTGATTTCCAGAATTATAGGAGAATAAATTTGTGTTATTTTAAGTGACTGAATTTGTGGTAGTTTGTCGTAGCATCAATAGGAAGCTAATACAGATGGTAAGAGGAAGGAGAACTGAGTAGGGACTCCAGAACTGGAGAAAAAAACATAATGTCAGGGTATCTTGTGGCCTTCCTTTCACCATGCAGCAAAGAGAGATGACTCCTACATATTCCAACCCATAGCCTACTAGCCTAGCTGCCCAGTTAAGCTCATTTCCCCCCTTGATTAAACAGAAGAATGGCTAAAATAAAATACAATGACAAGAATAAATGTTGGTAAAAGGTGGAGGAATGAGGTCAATTGTACAATGTCGATGGGGATGTAAAATGGTAATCCATTCTGGAAAACAACTGGATAGTTTTCTGTAACACTATACATGTAACTCCCATATGCTGTAGCATTTATCACAGAGAACGGATATTTATACTCAAACAAAAACCCATATACAAATATTCATGACAGCTTTATTCAAAATAGTCCCAACTGGAAACAACCCATATGTCCTTCAGCAGGTGACTGGTTAAAATAACCGTGATACATCTAAAGCATGGGATATTACCCAGCAATAATGAAGTGTAAACTACTGATGTATGAAACAACTTGGATGAATTTGGAGACAATTATGCTCAGTTAAAAATATCAATCTTGAAAGGTATTTTGATTCAAGTTAGATAACATTGTTAAAATGGCAAAATTATGTTACCAGGGGTTAGGAATGGTGGAAGGAAGTAGGTGTGGCTATAAAATGGAATTAATAAGGAATCATTTTGGAGATGTAACTGTTTTTTATGTTGATTATGTCAATGTCTATATCTTGCTTGTAGTATAATTTGGGAGGTAGGCGAAACTGACTAGGTGAAAATCACTAAGGTGTACATAAGATCTCTCTGTATTATTTCTTACTACATGTGAATATATCTCAAAGACTTTAATAAAAAAAAAAAAAAAAACTCATGAAAAATAAAACCAAAATAGTTTTTCATAGGTGATAGAATATTCAGCTTTGCTCCTAATAATGAATTTTCTTAGCTTTTATTTGTCATAAAAAGTTTTTATTTTTCTTTCATTTTTCACAGATATGTTAGCTGGGAATAGAATGTTGGGATGACCACTTTGGTTTTTTTCCCTGCCTTAAACCTGCCTCTATTGTCTTCTGGCTTGTACAGTTTTTGATGAAAAATGTTGTTCCTTTGTACATAAAGTTTCCTTTTTCTCTCTGAGTTTCTTTATAAGTTTATCTTTGATTCTCAACTGTTTGAATATGATGCATCACGATGTGATTCTTTTGTTGTCGTTTTTTTCTGCTTGGGGTTCTCTGCCCTGTTTCAGCAATCTGAAAAACTTGAGCTGAAAGTAGATTTGGCAGGGAATGTCCTACCCTTAGCTATAAAAGATAGTTGCAGGGAATCATTTCCAAATGGCAGATTAAGAAGCTCTGAAAACCCTTTCCTTATAAAAGCACCAAAAATAGTACTAAATGATCAAAGTCAACATTTTTCTGAACTCTTCAAATTAACCAAATTAATCAAAGTCATACAATTCAAGAAAAATGGCTGAATCTTGCTATGAACAGCAAAATAATAGTGTATGAATGTGCCTTCAATCCATCCCCTTTTTCTCAGCTTGATGGAAACCTTGAAAATTATTGGCCTTACAACCATGATAGCTGTGAAAACCAGAGTCTAGCAGCCACTGCAGGGATAAATCGGTTTGGAGCTGCCCGAAAATCTGTATCACTGAAGAATTGTCACTCTATGACTTGTATGACAGCTCTCTGTAAAAGTTTATTTTAAAAGATTTGGCTTTATTTGACTTCATTCAGGCTCACTCAGCAGGAAAGGCCCTATCTCCAGTGTTTGTTGAAAATACTATAAAAAATTTAGAAAAATGTATGAGACAGAAAGTGTTGAAGAAAAGAACAGGAAGAAGAGGAAGAAGAAAGATCATCTTGATGATATAAGGAGAATAGAATTTTCAGGTAAAAGGTGGAAAGAGAATAGAGACATGTCAAGTAATAAGAGGACTGAGAATAGATCATTGTATTTCGCAATGTGGATGTTATTGTGTATCTTTGGGTGAGCAGTTTCAATGACAGTGGGGAAGGCAAGAGCCTGATTGGAGAGAAGTTAAGTGGGAATGGGAAAGGAATTGTAAACAAGTACAGACAGTCTTAGAATCATGATATTTTTGGTCTCCCCAGTACCTTAGCTAGCTATTTCGTTAAGTGTAGGATGGAAACCCCAAGAAATGGATCATAAGACATAAAGCTAGCTACTCGCACCCCCGTTTTCTCACTCTTGTTTAAATATCCTTCAGTCACAGAAGATTGTCTCCTTTTGGGAAAAAAAAAAAAAGGTAGATTTATTTATTATTAATTAAAAACAGATTCTGGACTTTAGAAATGAAATAATTTTGCTTTGTCCAAGGATAAGCCGACTACCATTTTGGTTGTGACATTTGGTTGCTCTCTATTTCAGAGAGGTAGTGGGTTATTTGCCACTCAGTGACTGTTAGATACACACCATATTCAGTGATTCTTTGAACTAGAAATGTTAACAGCAAAATGACAATTTTATTTTTGTATTCTGGTCACTTTTTTTTTCATGGACTTAAACCCACAAAAGAATATTATCTCTGGTTCTTAAATCTTTGGCTCAGAGTGAGTTGTATTTTGTTTCAGAATCATAAGAATTGAATTTCTCTTTTTACTTAAAATCAAAGTCTTCCAAGAGGCTCCCTTACCACCCCGTCCACCTCTTACCCATTTTTCGTATTCTCTAGAGAATATAGGCAGAGGAATAATATCAAGTTTTTATCTAAGTATCACCCAGCTCAGCATGATCCCATGGAAGAAAATGGAAAGAATAATCCACAGTGGTCAAGGAGCTAAATACTAAACTTGATCCATAATTAAACAGTACAATCACATGGCTGAGCAAAAAGCTTGCAGCTATTACTAATCTCTGATGTTCTTTTGCAAGGCTTATCTCCATTTGAAAGTGTCCTTTTAAGACATTTCTTTGGCAAGTAGTCTAAATTATTCACTGCTTCCAATATTAATTTTTGTTATATATTTCTAATATGTTCTATACTGTGGAATAGAAACATTTTATGTCGATTTTTAATTAAGATTAGTCAAAGCCACCATGCTAATAATAATAACAAATAGACACATACCAGACATATACACTATGTAGTTTTGGCTCATTAGATAGAATATGTAGAAAGCAGCAATCAAAGCATCATCTCTTTGAACATTTACTTTAATTATGATACTATATACTACATATAATATTTATTCTAGGTGTGTGTAAAAGATTTTAAGATGAAAAAGTATAATTATGGTAATTATGATTTTTAGAGCTTTCTTTCTTGAATATTTTTTGGAGGCCTGTGTGCCATAAAATAAATACTAAGTAAAAAAAAGACTCTGGGCATGAACAAACACTTGTTTTTTAATAATCCTCATCATATTCAATGCTGCTGCCATATTAGCATATTGTCATTTCTGCTTTTTTTATTTTTTAAAAAAAATCTATTTGCATAATTATGTGGAGTGCAATCTCTCAGGTTGTTCTTGGGTACAGAGCACTTAGCATTGCATATTACTATGGGAGATAAGCCTCTGTAGAAATTCATGACTTTTTGGATATGAAAAGAAAATAAATGCATGTGTTTCTGATTTCTTTGTGAAGAGGAAAGCTTTGGCATATTAGAACAATGAATGTAAAAGTGTCTTATTTTCTTTCTGAAATACCATATATGTCATATAAAATATACATATGTATACACAGGTTTTAATTTTTGTTGTGATGAGAATTAGTTGTATAAAATTCTGACCTCTACATTTCTCAGTTTCCATTCGGATACATAAATTAGGTATGAATACATAATAAAGAATAGAAAAATATTAGCTAAATAGTGGCTAAGCCTACAATGATCCTTAAAATAACACACACACAAACACTCATGGATACACAAATGTACACTCACATATGATGAATTGCCTACACAGGGAAAAATATGTCTTTTTTTTCCCTGTACATGTACAATAAATATTTTGAATAAAACTTCATGTACACCAAATTTTTAGGATAATGGCCTTTATAAAAACAAAATCTAATATATATTTAAAAAGAAAGAAAAAGTGAAACAAAATGGAAGTTCTAGAACAGAAAACAAAAATTTACTACAAATCTCATCACCCATCACTCAACAATTAATTTTGGTGACCATCAACCTATTGTCCTTTTATTCACACATAGCCGTCTAAAAGATAGGGACAGTTTAGACAATGAAATAGTATTATGCATAGTATTTTAAATTTAAATTTATGCTTAATTTTATTTGATTTTAACTGAAGAAAAGGACACTGAGGTGAGACTTAAAGAATTTTGAAGCTTGTGTGTTTGTGCACTGTGCACACATGTATATAAGACAGCTTTTAAATTAAGAATAAATAAAATGTAGGGTCTTTTATTTTTAGCAAAAATGTGCAGTTTAATAAGAAATATTATGTAGTTTACAGAATCGTTGGAGGACTATTCTGTAAATAGTCATGGTTCATGACTCATATTCAATGAATCACATACAGAACCGTATCAAAGATCTAAAGTGATTAAGAAGTCACTACCACCACTTCTACTATGCACATCTGAGGTGCTAGAAATGTTATATAAATATTACTAAAATCTAAACATATCTGGTTATCCATTCCAGAAAAAGAAAACCAACCATCCAAACAACAATGATAAAACTAAACACAATCATGTTTGTTACATTTCTTGCTTTGGGATTGAAGACCTCCGTGAAAGCTTCTCTGTAATCGATCCTGGTCCATGTGCCCGCGCACTAGCTGCAAGGTGGCTGGGGAAGCATGTGTTCTGTGCTATGCCTCCAGAGAGATGGGACTCGTAATACAGGAACTTATCATACTGTTGGATTTTTGAAGGACTTGATGCTCATGTATGTCAGTTATCCGTTATATATTTCTTGTTTCCTCATCTCGTAATTACACTTTTCATTATTTACTTGCTCCTTTTAATGGAGCAAATCCAATAATACTTACTGAGAAATCATTCATGGGAGGTTAAAATTTTGAACACCTGCATACGTAAAAAGAGTTATTTTTAACTATATATTTCAAGCTTGAAAAATATTTGACTCCCTGCTAAGAAGTGTGAGGAAAATATCACTCAGACTTCCTCCCACATTTGCTCTTTCAGCTCCCATTTTTAATTATATTATCATGTTAACATTTTCAAAAGTATAACATCCACATTAGATTATGTGACTACAGTTACTTTAGTTCTTTAATCTTAGGTGTTGTCATAAATGGATTCAAATCTCACTAACCATGCTTTTCTACAGTTTCTATTTTCCTAAGCTCTTTACTTTCTGTTATTTCTTATTTGGCTACGTTTCCTTAGGCAAGAGTGAGTAGTTCTGCCTTTTACATTAAATATAAAGGACGACTTCACTAGATATAAATTTGGGGTAATACTTTTTCTTAGGAATTTATAGATATTTTTACACGTTTTTCTGAAACTGAAGATTTCTTTGGAGACCTCTAAAAACTGCCTTATGTTCCCCTTTGAATGTAACTTGTTTTTTCATTCATTCATAAATGCCCATATAGTTCTTCCTTTATTCTTAAAGACTGAGGAATTTACCAGAATGCTTGTATTGATATCAATCCTTCTGTATCCATTTGAACACTGTAAGACTCGCTCTTAGATTTAAGTCTGTTGTATTTCAAAACAGTTTAACTTTGTAATAATTGAATTTTGTAATAATTGTTCTGTTCTTAGGGATACAAATCATATATAGTTCAATGTCTTTTGCCGTATCCATAATTGTATCTATAGTCACGTTCATGTTTTGTTTTCTAGTATTTTATTTATGTGATTTCCTTTAGCCCATTCACTACACCTTTGACATTGTTTTCAGTGATATTCATTTTTATGTGTTGTTTTTAACGTGACTTTCAGAACTACCATAATTTTACTTCACTTCTATTTTTTCTCCTAAGATTTTCAATCTCCCTTTTCAACACTTTCTGTCTTTTGTGTTCCTTTATTTGAACACTTGTAATTTTTTCCGTTTTTAAAATTTAAAGCAATTGTAGCATCTATACTATAATTTCTTTCTGTTTTTATGACATTACCTGTGTTTCTTTGAATAATTCTTTTTGTACCTCTTCCTCATCAGCCTTTTAATTCTTTTAATCTATAAAAAGCATGCTTTAATGTGTGGTTTTGATGTTAGAGCTTTGATGGTTACTTGATGAGAGACACATCTGGATGATGCTACAGGCCTTCCCCTTTTTGACAGTGTGGCTGATACCTGGTTCACTGGACTGACATGGTCTGCACACAGCCAAGGTTCTTGGCTCTTGTCAGCATTCCTAGTGTGTGAGGCTGTTTCCAGGGCTCTTGGTCTGCATGTCTTGAACTTTGTTATGCATATTCCCTAGTGTTGTTCCAGAGCTTAGAACTCACTTGATATATGTCCCATTGCTTAGTGTAGGGATCATCAAACGCTACAATCCAAAGGCCAAATCCAGCCCACTGCCTGCTTTTCAATAGCATGAACAAAGAATTGTTTTTATATTTTTATGTAATTAAAAAAAAAAGTCCAACGAAGTATAATAATTCCTGGAACATGAAAGTTATATGAAATTTAAATTTCAGCATCCAAACATCGTTTTATTGAAACACAGGATTGCTCATTCGTTTATGTGTTGTCTATGGCCCCTTTCATGCTGTCATAGCAGAGTAGAGTGGTTGCAACAGAGAACAAATGGCCCACAGAGGCTAGCTCTATATGAAATATATACTATCTGGTCCTTTACATAAAAAATTTGTCCACCGCTGACAGAGAAACTGGGAGTTCCCCGATCCCCATCTTATGCTTACCCATAAATATATAACATGGTTTTAGGTACGTGTTCACTCCGTACCTAACATGGAATACTCAGTTGCATGTGTAGCATGCTGATCTAGCCAGACCCTTCCTCCTAGAACTTTGGCTTTGATACATACAGAATATCTGCATCTATCCCATGTTAGAGAAAAATCGCAGTGTGGGGGACTGTACTCACCCTACTATTTCTCTGTTTATAAATTTTCACCTAATAAATTCTGTGTTGTATTAGGACACCGTGATGCCAGTGGCATGTATCTGTGACCCTTTTGCATGACATTACTCAGTTTTGAATGTTAATAGCTGCTAATGGAAAGAGGTGGGGTCAAATGGGCATGCAGTGGCTGGAAGATCTGAAGCAATACACAGCCTATATTTTGTTTTATTGTTTTTTCTGTTTTAACTACAGTTGGCATTCAACATTATAATAGTTTCAGGTATAAAGTATAGTGGTTAGACATTTAGGTAACTTATGAAGTGATCCCCCTCAATTAGTCTGGTACCCACCTGATACCATTGTAGTTAGTACACTATTATTGATCATATTCCCCATGCTGTACTTTACATCCCCGTGACTATTTTGTAACTACCGATTTGTACTTCTTAACCCCTTTACCTTTCTTACCCAGCTTCCTCCCCCCGCCCCTGTCCAATCTGGCAACCACCAGTTTGCTGCTATCTGTGTGTCTGTTTCTGTTCTGTTTGTTTATTTTTTTTTTTTTAGATTGCACATATAAAGGAAATGATTTGATATTTGTCATTCTGTGTCTGACTTATTTCACTTCGTGTAATACCCTCTAGCTCCATTTATGTAATTGCAAATGGTAAAACTTCATTTTTTTTATAACCAAGTAATATTCCATTGTATATAGGTACCACTTCTTTATGCTTCCTGGACTTGTGTGTCTATTTTCTTTGCCAGGTTAGGGAAGTTGTCCATCATTATTTCTTCAAATAGGTTTTCAGTCCCTTGCTGTCTCTCTTCTTCTGGTACCCCTATGATGCAAATGTTTTTAAGCTTGATGTTGTCCCAGAGGCCCCTTAAACTATCCTCATTTTTAAAATTTTTTTTTTATTTTTTGCTGTTAAGATTGGATGTTTTCTGCAACCTGGTCTTCCAAATCACTGCTTCATCTAATCTGTTAATTTCTTCTACTGTAATCTTCATTTCACTTATTGGATTCTTCATTTCTGACTAGTTCTTTTTAATGGTTTCTATGTCCTTACTTATATTTGCTATCTCTTTGTTGAAGTTCTCATTGAGTTTATCTATTCTTCCCCTAAGTTCATTGAACATCCTTTTAACCAGTGTTTTGAACTATATATCTGGTATATTGCGTGCGTATATTCCATTTTGTTTACTTCTTTTTCTGGAGTTTTCTTAGAACAACTCTCTGGAGTTCTTTCATTTGGGACCTGTTTCTTTGTCTCCTGATTTTGGCTGCCTCTGTGTATTTGTTTCTATGTATTAGGTAGATCTATGTCCACCATTTTGGCAGGGTGGCCTTAATTAATAGCTGTCTTGTGGGGCCCAATAGTGCAATCTCCCTGGTCACTTGAGCAGAGTTCTCCAGGTGTGTCCCTTGTATGTGTTATGTGTGACCTCCTGTTGTAGTTGAGCCTTGATTGCTGTTGGCACATCAGTGGGTGGGGTTGACATTCAGGTTGACTGGCTGTGAGGACTGGCCATGTCCCTAGTGGACAAACTGCTATGTGGGGGCTGACCTGTCAGATCAGGATTCACCCCACAGGACTCTGGCGCCTTTTGGATATGCTGTTTGTGGAGCTAGTCAGGTGGTGTTCTATTGTGGTCTGAAGCCGGCCACGGGGTGTGTTGGCTCTGGACCTCCTGGAGGGGTCTCTGGTGCAGGACAAAGTCAGCAGCTGTCTATACCTAGCTTGAGGCCACCTGATAGGAGCGACAAAGCAATCCACAGTTGGTAACTACCTGTGTTGGGCCCAGAGGCAGGTAGCATGGGGGGGATCATGCTGCGAACCAAGGCTGACTGCCACCACTGTCAGGACTGGGAGGGCTCATGCAGAGGCACAGGGCACACCGGGTCCAACTGTTGCCTGGCTTAGGCATGTAAACCTTTGAGAATTTTTAGGAGAGTCTGCAGTTTGGGCCAAGGCCAGTTGCCTGCCTGTGGAAACTGCTCAGGAGGTGTGCAAGTTGGGGCGGGGGGGGGGAGTCTCTGGGAGTCACTAGGTTGGTGAAAGTGTTGTTCAACAGGTTAATGCAGAACCAGATTTGGCACTACTGCCAGGCCTGGGGCCTCTCATCAAGAGGCACAAGACATGCCAAGGCCAGCCACCACCTGCCTGGGGCTTGTGGCCTTTAAGAGTTTTTAGGAAAGTCTGAAGCACAGGCCAAGGCTGGCTGCCTGTCATGGCAAGTGGATTGGGCAAGCAATGTTCACCAGACTAATCCAGATTTAGATTTGGCACCTAACCTGAGCATTCAGGCTGTGTGGGGGAAGAGATCAATACAGGAGCAATGGCGGTTGACCCTCAAGTCCTCGTCCTGAAGCCACACAATTCAGTTTCTTCCTGTATCAGCTTTTCAGCTGCTTTCCTTTTGATAGAGCGTAGGGTGAGTGTTTGTGAGTAAGTCTTCACCCAGGCCCTTTAAGAGGACACCTGGGTTTCCAGCAGCCCTCTGAAGCATCCAGATGGAATCCACACTGATTTTCACAGCTATATATTGTGGGGACTCTTTGCAGCACTGGTGCTCTGGACCGGGGAGCCCTCTGTGGGACTGCGACCCCTCACTTCTCAGGAAGGACCTCTGCAGCTGAGATATCTATCCCTCCCGATTCTCAACAGCCACACATGGTTGTGGGACCAGCTCATTTTGTGTCTCTGCCCCTCCTACCAGTCTCAGCATGGCTTCTTCTTTATATTCTTAGTTATAGGAATTCCATTTAGCTAATCCAGCTGGTTCTCCAGGGTGATTTTTCTATAATTTACTTGTAATTTTGATGTGATCATGGGAAAAGGCAAGCACAGTGTTTACCTACTCCACCATCTTGACCACTTGTTTTAATATTTTTTAACACACCTTTTTTCTCTATTGGTCCTTCATTTCTATCTTTCCCCCATTGCTGAGATATCAAACTGTATCTCCACTGGGACATTTTTCATCTTTATACAACCCTAAAACTCATAATTAATCATGATCATTTTGTATGCTATCGTAAATATAGGGATATGTATACACTGTTGCTGATCCCTCATTTTGATTACCATTTAAAAGTATTTGGCAAGTTATCTTAAAATTTTGTTCTTTGAGCCATGACAATTTTCTTGCTCCTCTGATGATGAAATTTTTTTAATCATTAGTCGTTGTTTTGTTCTTGGCAAGATTTAAAGAATAGAAAAGGAAAATTTTCTTCTGCCATCTTAAAGTGGAAACTCTAGTCTGTTTTTATATACTTACAGAGTTTTATAGAATCATGTGTAATTGATCTTGCTCTATGCCCCTGAATTTATTTTCTGTCTTGACATTGAACTACTAAGATTTTCAGCTGTTTGTGCAAGAAAAATCATTAAGACTTGTTTAAACTTTGCAATTTGACATTGTTAGGACTATCCTTTCAATTGGATATACTAGGCTTATGCTAATAAAAATGGATAGTCAAGTTCTTTGTAAATATAACACCCATTATTTCTTCCACTAGAAAAAAGAAAAATAACATTGACTTTCAAAGAAAACTGAGTCATAATTATAAAATACTTCCCTCAATTCTCCAACATCAGCTACCAAGTATTTGCTTTCATTTATTCTTTAAAACCAAGTTAACTTATCCATTCTATCTCTTTCAGATTGTAATACTATCAGAACATATTTTTTATACCTCTTAAAATACTCCTTACAAATTGCATGTGTGAAATTTTTATGTGAAATATTTCTGAATGAATTTTATTGTGAATTCCCAAATAGACAAAGATATCAGGAATTTCTTTTTTTCTTTCTTCTTGTCTTTAAAACTGAGATTTCTTTGACAAAGTGTTTTACAGGTAGGAAGCCAATAGCAAAGGAATAAAATGCTTAGGAATGGTGGTTGTATATAGGATAACAATTTGTATGACATATAAAAAGAGTTTTGTTTTGTTTTGCTTTGTTTTCTTCATGGAAGACTGCCTTAATAACAATCAATCACAAGATATGAAGCAGTGTAGTCCAGTGTCCTTATATTAGGAACATATTTGGGAGATATGGCAGATACAACCTTCAGATATTTATTTTCTCTTGAGTACAAGAAAAAGTCAAAATATTTACTGAGGAATGTGAGCCATGCTTGAAAATTTAAAAAAAAAAATAATTCCTTTGTTTAGAATTCTTTGATGTCTAATAAATAAAATATGTCTAAGAAAAAATATTAAAATTTTAAGTATGATGAGTCAAACTTTTGATTAGCTCTTTTCTAATTCCTCTACTTCCCCAGTTAAATAGAATTTGTGGGTTAAAAGGAGAAATTATTCAAAGATGGTGCAGCACAAATTGGAAAAACCTCTCATGACTAAGACAATGGAAGAAAGCAGATGTTTATTGGATTCTTTTCTTCCCAACTCTTTAATGAGTAAAGATGTTGACAGCAATTGTTTTCTTCCTTACCCTAGTAGTGGTGAATCATTAAAATGAAATAAAAAATAATGCACACTGCAAAGATGTACAAATATGCCACAGTTCTACTGGTCTTACTTCAAAGATAAGTCTTGGAATAGTCTTATAATGCCATTTTTCCCATATAGTTGGTCTTCTGTTATTTATAATATTATAACTTACATTCCATTATTAACTACCATAGTAAACAAGTTCTTTAATATATGTAAGGATTGTTTCCCTCATTTAAAACTAAGATTTAAAAAAAATATATAATATATATATTTATATTATTTATATTACATGTACATACATATAATATATATATATCAAAACTTCTATGTTAATTCTTTCATATAATGAGTCAATAAAATATCAGTTTAGTTCATAATATATGGTTATGATTATTGGGATATATTGTTTAAATCAATGTCTTATATTGCCAACTTATTCAAGAAATGGCATAATATGACTTAAGTACTATGCCACTTCTCAATCATAAAGATTTTATTATTATTTACATTACCTTCTCCTACGTCACTAACTTATGTATTGTTATGAATACTCACAGACAACATTTTCCATTTAGGGATTGGTCTCTGCACAGAAAACTTAAAGGTGGGAATGAAGGAGAAATATTGCATCCATGAAATGGTAATATGTAAGTATGATCAATAAACTTTTATATCCCCATTGTAGGAAGGAATATTGAAATAGTTGTATTAATTAACTCTATATAACCAAGAGGAATAAAGACTTTGAATAATTAAGAACAAAAAGGTATCTGAATATTTCCAAGTTCTGATAAATACTGTAATCCTATTATGCAAAATTACACTATTTTGAGTATCAAAACTTCCTTTCCTCCACAGATATTTTATATCCAAAAAGATAGAATGTCTAATGTGCCTCAGTCTTCTTCCCACACCCCCGGCACAGCACAAAAATGTGCTTTTGATTATAATTAGTAGTAATCAAAACCAATTTTTCTTTGGATTTTTCAACCAAATATTAAATTCCTAGAATGAATCTTTTTCATTTCCAGGTATGATGAATTAGCATTCAGCAGACTAAAGCTTCTTTGAGCAAATGTACAAGTTAAATAATACACAAAACTCTTTTTGTTGATGGCTTTAGAGAAATGCCAAGGCAATGAGGCATTAGAAAGCCACGATTCCAGATGGAAGAGAATCAAAGAGTGGGGAGTTGACATTGTGCAAACCACTTTTCTCATAGTGACACCTGCTGATACTTGGCAAAGATGGAAAGGCTGAGAATATGGGAATGGGTCCAGATATAAGAATCAGAGCAGCGAGCAATGACTCTGGCAATTTGCAAGGGCTAGAGAGACAAAAATTGGAGTCTAGAATATAGGACTGCCAAGATAGTTAGGACTTCAGGGACTAAGATCTAAAGGAAAGTAAGAAGTAGAGAATTGATTCTCATACTTCTGGTTTTCACCAAAATGCATTTCCAAATTGCTAAGAACATAAGAAGAAAGCTTTGAAAAGCAGAATGAAGTTTTCAGCAGTCTCACTGTGCTGAAGAGCAAAAACTGAGGATTAAAATAGTCCAAAAAATAGAGACCCTAGAAAACAATCCAGGATCACAATTGAAACCTCTGAAGAATTATACAGTTGACCCTTGAACAAAACAGTTTTGAACTACACAAATCCACTTATATGTGGATTTAAATAAATAAATAAATAAATAAATAAATAAATAAATAAATGCAGTTGTACTTTCATATTCAGGGGTTTTATATCTGCAGATTGAACCAACTGATGATCAAAAACAATATTTTCAATTTGCGGTTGGTAATCCATGGATGTGAAGGGCCAACTCTATGCATTATACTATGCCATTTTTATTTAAGGGACTTAGCATCAGCAGATTTTGGTAGCCATGGGGATCCTAGAACCAATCCTCTGTGGATACCAGGGACTGACTACAGTGAAGTTTTGGGGTAGTCAAAAGTTTTACTTGGATTTGTAACTGCATGGGGTTGGTTGATGTCCCTAACCCCTGTGTTGTTCAAAAGTCAGCTATACACCAGAGGAGGGTATGAACCAAGGATAGATAGAGTTTTTATGAAAAGCATAATCTAGCCTGGTGTCAGCACAACCTCTGATTCAATTGAGGTTATCTGCCTTCATTTTATCTGTCTATCAGAAGATAAGGTGAACTATCTCTGGAGGAAGATGTAATCAAGACCCTCAACAGTTTTTCATACACAGTGCCTCATAATCAAAACTTACCAGGCATAAAAAAAAAAAAAAAAAGGTCAAGAGGAAAAACAAAACATACACTAGAAAAAGTTACATGGGTAATTATTTGCTGGCCAACATAACCTTGATATTTAAATCTTTCAAGATGTTAACCTGAAAGCAAAATTAGAGGGCAATCCAAGTTTCAAAAATCCTAAACAAAATATCTGACAACAGAGTTAGCATTCTAATAATATAAGGTTGATTTAAGAACAAAAATCCTATTAGTATAATTTGCCACATTAACAAAAAGAAAAAAAAGATACAGAAAAATAATTTGATGACATTTACTATCAAGACAGAAACTCATAGCAAACTTGAAATAAAAGAAAACATCCTTAATTTGATTTTTAAAAAATGATCATAAACATCACACCTTACTGTGAAATATTGAAAGACTTCCCTATCAGACCAGGAAGAAGACAAGAATCCCCAATATCATCATTTCTCATCAACATTATAATGGAAATCTTAGCCAATGCAGAAGATAAGATCACCTTATCTTCTGATAGACAGATGAAATGAAGGCAGATATGTGTATGGATAAAGAAGTCGTGAAGGTTAGAGAGGAAGAAATGCATATGTCATTATTTATAGATGACATCACATTCCTGGGGACAATTCTGCACAATGGCAGAGCAACATGGAATCCAAGCTAAACATAGGTAAAAAATGGTCTTAATGAGTCAACAGATAGGAAATATCAGAAATGTTAACTATAAAAAAACAACAACAACAAATGGAAAAACTAGAATTTAAAAGTATAATAATGAATAAAGACATTGTCAGTGTGATCTTAAGAGCACAGTGTAGATGACAAATATTAGTAAACTTGAGGGCAGATAAATGATCTCTAAACTAAAGAGCATGAAGAGTTTTAAAATGAGCAAAGATTCAGGAATCTATATATTTAGATATAAAACGTGAAATTTGAGTCAGAAATATAAGAGTAAGAACTGGACAAAAAAAATATTTGAACTAATAATGACTGAAAAATTATCAAATTTGAGGAAAACAATTTACTTAGCGATCAAGGAAGTTCAGTGTCCCTTAAGCAAGATAAACACAAAGAAAATCATACCTAAGCAAGTTATTATGCAAACTGGTGAAAATAAGAATTAAAGAGAAAATCTGCAAAATTCCAGAAAAAGTAAAGGCACATTATTTATAGGGGAACAATGATATAAATGATGGTTGACATCTCATCATAAATAATAGAGGCCAGAATGTAAATCCTTCGAGTGCATGATGGAAATAAAGACATTTCCAGATAAATAGAAGCTGAGAGTTTATCTCCAGTAGACCTGCATGATAAGAAACACAAAGGATATTTTTTTAGGTTGAATGAAAAAGATATCAGATTGAAACTTATTCATATCTACCTAACAGGAAAGAATGAAACACACCAAAAAAATGGCAAAAATAAGTGGAGAAATTAAAAGCTTTATTTTTTCCTTCCTATAATTTACTTAAAAGACAACTAAAGACATAAAGAAAAAATAATAATGTAAAGTATACTATAAAGAGTTTATGAGGTAAATAGAAGGAAAATATATGACAACAGTTGCACATAGGGAAAAGGGAACCATGAATAAAATGATGTCATTTTAATATGATTGTTTTTGTAAAATGGTAGGTGAAAAATCTGAAGGATAGAGCATGAAATATTAGATGTAAAGTGTGAAGTAGAACTATTCACCAAGATCTACATGAATTAAAGATGCATAGGTCAGCCTAAGAAAATAATAAGAGGTAAAGAAGCCAATAGAGTAAATGAAATAAAACTTAAAAAAATTATTTACTTAAAAGAAAAAATAAAAGAAACAGTAGAGGAATGAACAAAACAAAGTACAAAGAAAATAAAGAGTAGGTTGTGGACTGAATCTTAATTACATAAAAAATTACATTAAATATAAACAAACACTGCAGGTAATAGGCAGAGAGTGTCAGAGAGCACTTAAAAAAATTATATATCTCCTACAAGAGATGTACTTCAAATATAAATACACAAGTAAGTTGAAACTAAAAAGTTAGAAAACCACATAACTTTCCAACAGAAAGCATAAGAAATGTTGCTATATTAACATCATAGAAAGTAGACATCCAGATTACGAATATTGCAAGTGATAAAGAGGAACATTTTATAATGGTAAAAGGGCCAACTCATCAGATAGATATAATATTTCTTAAAATATATGCATCTAACAAAAAGCTTCAAAATTCATGAAGCTATAATGACAGAACTAAAAGGAGAAATAGACAAATCTGCAAACATAGTTGAAGAACATCATAATCTGTCTCAGTAATCAATTGGTCAAGCAGATGAAAAAAACTAAAAAGTACACAGAAATCTTGAACATACCATCAACAAACTTGATTGACTGAAACTTCCTCAGCCTGATAAAGGGAATCTACAAAGTGTTCCATACTTAACATCGTACTTAAGGATTAATGACTGATTTTTTTTCTCCTTTATATTTGAAAAAAAGGAAAGGATATTCATTCTTGCCACTTCTATTCAGAATTGTACTGGAAGGCCTAACCAGTGCAGTAAAAGAAGAGAAATGATAAAAGACCAAGTTTGAAAAGAAAAAAATGAAGCTTTCTCTACTCACAAATGATATGATTGTGTTCAGAAAAAATCCTAAGGACTCTACCAAAAAAATTCTACTAGAAAATCCAGCATAACTCAAATGCTAACGTTGATGTAAATATTATGCGTGTCAATAAAGCTTTATGGTACTAGTAATAAACCATATATGCAGCTAATATCTACTTTATAGACTTGATAATGATGAAAAATCAGATGTTGCTGTTTGTTTATTAAGCTGATACTTGCAGAAATGCTCCTTGAGGCACTCAAAAGACCAACTTCAAAGGTTCATAGATTTAATTTATACCTACCACACTTCCAAAGGGATCTGATGCAGCTGCAAAGTTTAGTAAGTTATAAATTTGAAAAATCTTCAGACTGGCCTTGTACAGAATATGTTCTGCATAATATTAGATCCACAGGAGGATAAAAGTGTAACAAAGAGAAAAAATAAGCTGTGTGGTTAAATAAATTGAAAACTAGTTAGAAGGCTTAATTAGCAACACTGATTTCTTCAACATAGGTCTTCATGAAGAAATGTACATTGTGAATCCACAATGGAGGCATGACTTGTCTAGGAAAAAACCTCCCTTTTTCTCCTTTAATCTCACACACAATACTTACAACACCAGATTTGTGGGTTTTCGCCCCACACCAACCAATTCTGTGCAACACCAATTGGGCATCTTGCAGTTCAGTTCAGTTGTGACACTAACTGGAGTTAGTGCCAACCCCACAGTTTAAGGGTTCGGTCCCACAAGACTGTCCCCTCTTCAGATGCCAATCGCAAGTGATAGATCCCCAGGTTATCCCCAAGTTCTGTCCATCTCAGCTACAAATTGGAGGTACCCATGACCCTTCTCCTTGAATTTGATCAGATGCTAGAATAGCTCACTCAACTCAGAGAAACACATTCACCAGTTTATTATATAATGAAGAATATGCTAAAGCATACAGTTGAATTGCTGGATGAAGAGAATCTCTTAGCAGCCCTATTTACGAGAGTTTTAGGAGTTCTGTGTCAGGAGCTGCAAGTAGAGGGCGTCAAAAAAAGTATATACATTTTAAGAAAGGGAAAATCTGTATTAAAATTACACTGATGGTAACCACTTTGAACACCTCTTGTAATTGCAGAAGTCAAACGTGACTTGTATTCATCTTCTGTTATCGGTATATATTGAGTATTACAATTTTAATACAGTTTTCCTTTCTTAAAATGTGTATACATTTTTTGGCACCCTCTGTAGACATATTTATTATTATGTCACAACATGTTATGTGTTTCTCAAATATACTTGCTCACTGAAAGCAACTTTCTTAATGCACTTGACTTAGAAATATGTTTGTCTATATGAATTTTGGAACGTGCTACTTTAAACCATGATATGAAAGAATGTTCTTGAGAATTTTCCTGGTTATCCTCTTTAGTGAGCTACTTTTAATTGTATATCCAGCTGTGCCTGGATCTCTTCTGATGATTGGTCAAGATTACAAATAACAGGCAAAATGAGGGCTGGACAAGGAGAGCTATTCTCAGGAGGGCTACACTTATATTGCGGTAAGGCAGAGGAACAGAGTAATGTAACATTTGGAACTTTCTGCCCTTGTTGTACAAAACATTTCTCCTCCACTACATCTGCCACCATGAAACAATTCTTCAGCCACGATCTCAGTGCCCGGACCATGACACTTCACCTTCTATCAGTCTCCCATTGGCTTGCATTTTAATCCTCAGCCTTTCTGTCTTCTTTTTCTCAAGGTATTGTGGCTGTCTGATTTAGTGGGTGTCAGAGAATAAACATATCTGGAAGAGGCCACAGTATATAAATGATAGCAAAAGTACTAGCAAAGAGCATTAAAGCAATTACTTTGAATATGAATTTACAAGTGTTAAAGCAGTTTGAGGTCAGAGAAAATCTCCATCGTATTTCAAAGGCTTTGGGGCTTACTATTTCTCTGTGGGAGTATTGTGATAATAAAGCATAATATAAGCCTAAGGATCTTTAAATGCTATTAATTAGATTCACCATAAAAGGATTGTGAAATTAGAACTGTCGTGTTCTCAATTATGATTTAATTGTAGTAAGATGACAAAATTTTGTTTTACAATGATGGCTCAAATTAGCCAATAGAAAGAGTGCTCCGAACATAAAAAAATTGTTTTATACTCAACTATCAGAAAAATATGACACACTGTTTGAAGGAGTGGCTATACCATAATAAATGAGATTGCATGAGCTACAGATACACAATCACATGCACAGATGAAAACATTTTTTTTCCAATATGTGAAGATATACTTAAATGTTTGTTATTCTCTTTCTAAGGACTATGTTTATGTAATTAAATGTAAAAAGAGGTAATGACATTACTTTAACATGATTTCTTGAAACATAAACATCTTATAAAAATGTGTTATAAATGCAATAGATAGAAATTATAACTCCTCAGTGATTATCTTCTAAAACTCTTTTTAAAAAATTTCCAATATTGGCATGTGTTCCAAAAAACTTCTGATTGCTTAAAAATGATCACTTTATAAACTCTCTGTCTGTCTGATGCTTTAATAATCATTAATGGTATATTGTCAACTTTAGTTAGAAATAAAAGGGAATAGGAATAATAGAAATTTAAAAAAAGAGGGAAGTAAGGTATTGTCTTAGGGAATTAGCATAAAGGCAGCCACCCGAACAATAGGAACCGTCCTAAATAGCAAAAGAAATACTCAACTGCTAGAAGGAAGGCAGGCAGCGTGGAAGGATGGGAAGGAGGGAAGAAAGAAAGAAGGGAGGAAAGAAGGGAAGAGGATAGATTAAGGAACAAGAAATTGGGTGTTTTTGTTTATCTGTGTGTGAGGAAGGTGAGAATATGGTTATAAGACAATGTAGGGGGTGGATAGGAAGATAACCTCATAATGACCTCAACTTTCTCTAAGTTAATTTATAAATTTAACATGAGCTCATAAAATACCAGGTTTTATTCTACTGGTGCTAAGCAAGTTGATTTAAATATCCATATGAAAAAATAAGCAAACAAGAATATCCAGTAAAATCTGAATAAAAGAAAGCAATATACATGTTAGGGAAGAAGGGGTTCTTACCCCACCTGACAGTAAACATATCGTAAAGTCATTATAATTAAAACAGGTTGGTATTGGCTTTTTAATAGGCAAATAGAAATTCTAGAAATAGACTTAATTTGTTTATGAAAATTTCTTACATGATAACAGGTTACATTTTTAGTCAGCAGGAAATAGATGGACTTTTAAATGAATGATTATGGGGCACTGCATAGCCATCTGGAAAGAAATAAAATTGGCTGTGTACCTCAAGCCTTGCACCATATTAAATTAGGAAGAGATAAAGAACTAAATATTACAAATGAAATCATAAAAACTAGAGGAACATATGAGCTAATTATTTATAATATGGTAGGGAGGGAAATTTTTCTATCTAGAACACACTCTTGAGACAAAAGGAATTTATTAATTTGACTACATAAATATCTTTTGGGTGGCAAAAATAAATAAGCAAAGAAAAAAGCAAATAAGAGATGAAAATATCTATAGCATATACCAGAAACAAAGGGCTAATGTCTTTAATACAGCACTGTCTGTGAGGGAGATTTTAGCCAGTAAATAGATATCTATAAACACCCTTTCTACTCACCTGATCTGGCCCCCAGAGATCAAAGAAATATTGAAAGGGAGACATTTTGATGACATTCAGGACATCAAGGGTAATATGACGACAGCTCTGTTGTGTTGTTGTGATGAATTGTTGGAGAAAAGTTCAGGTCGTTTTAGTCTTTTTCACACAGTCTTTTCACCACTTCAAAATAGTGAACTTGGTACAAAGTCATAATGAATAATCCCTCTGATATCAGAAAATGTTAACAACATCATTGCAACAAGTTTGCAAACTTAATCGTCAGACCTCATGTTTTATAAATATATAGTTTTGCATAATATACATGGAAAGAGATTTATTACTAAGGAATTGGCTCATATAGTTATGGAGGCTGAGAAGTCCAATGATTTGCCTTCCACAAGTTCGAGAAACAGAAAAGCCTACAGTAAGCCAGGGAATTGAGTATATAATTCAGTTCTTGTCTGAGGCCTGAGAACCAGGAATGCCAATGATATAAATCCCAGTTCAAGTCCAAAAATCAGAGAATTGAGGGAACCAATGGTGTAAGTGCCAATCCGAGTCTGAAGGCCCAAGAAACAGGAAAACACCAATGGCCAAGGGCAAGAGAAGATGAATGTCTCAGCTCAAGCAGAGAACAAATTCTCCCTTTCTCATCCTTTGTTCTGTTGATGATGCCCACCTCCATTGGTGAGGGAGATCTTTATTCAGTCTACTGATCCAAATGCTGATCTTTTCTGGGATCACTCTTACAGACACACTCAGAAATAGTTTTACCAGTTATCTAGGCATCCCTTAGCCCAGTCAAGTTGACATATGAGATTAAACATCACAGCCTATATAACTTTCACTTTCTCAGTGGCTACAAACAGAGTGCTGACATCTAGGGAATTGATACAGGGTTCCATTTCTCACCCTGCTTATCACTTCTCTGACTGAGATATTTTTATTTGAAGGAAGTGTTTCATGTGAAAGAAAATATAAGAGGTAAAAAATTAAAGGGGTGAGGATAAAGGAAATCTGTCAAATAATAAACACCAAAATATAATTAACTTAAACTCAACTTAATAACTCCATGAAATGTTGGCCTTCATTACTTCATTCTTTTTACTGTGAAAATGAAAAAATGAGCTATATGTGTGGAACATTACCAAAAAAGAATAGAGAACACGTCAATTTTATTAATTGCTATAAATTACCATATCCATTTGTTGCCTAAAATGTGTCAATCAAACAAAAACAATTTTGTTTTCTAGCATAGCTTTGTGTACTTAGCTTTAATACAGGCATGGCCATAATAATACAATGGTAATCATACTACATGCATTTACTGCTACTTGGCTATGTGTTCCCGCAATCATCCTGGAAAAATAAAAAAAGTGATAGGTGGACTTGGAGTCTTACTTCTGGGAGTAGGAGTGGTGAAGAAGGAGAAAAGGGACTAATATTTATGGAGTGCATGCTATTAATGTTAGAGACAAATTTGAGTGTCTTGGGGGAAGTATTTATTTTTTTATACCTCTTTGAGTAGCTTAGCTAGGGGGTGGCTTAACCTTTTGGGTTAGAAGGTAATAACAACCATTGAACTGTGGACATACCCCTTTCAAGCAAGGCTACTTTCTCACCCAGGAAACTCCATTGTTTGGCAGTTATGTAGGTGTCCCCTGTGCTCACTTCCCTCCCATTCCTGCACGTATACGTGGTATATGGAAGCAGGGCGTCTTCCCTAGACCCTTTCACATAGTGAAACCAGTTTATTCACACTACCTTTATTTAGGATAAAAGCTCAGGCAAATATGTGTGCTTTGCTGTCTCTCTGTCTACATTTTTCCTAACAAATTTGATTTTACCTAACACTATATAGCACTTGTTCTATGTGTGTCCATCGCCTACTTGCCTCACTAAAATGTTAGATTCTTTTACATACATTATCTTACTTTAATCTCTACTCTAAGGTGAGTTTTGATATCGTTTTATAAACTAGGAAAGATACACAAAATTCAACAACCATTCAGGGGGAGAAAAACTGCCCACAACCTAGAAAGAGAAGGAGATATTCTAAACTTGATTAAGGTAATCTGTGATGACTTAGAGCTAACATCAGACTTGACAGTGAAAGACTGAAAGCTTTTTTAAACATGGAAATGAAGCCAGGATGTTTGCTCTTACCATTTCTATTCAACATTTTACTGGAGATGCTCATCAGAGCTACAAGGCAAGAAAAAGAAATAGTAGTCATACAGATTGGAAAGCAAGAAATATAACTGTCCTTATTTGAGAATGATATAATCGTCTATGTAGAAAATCCTAAGGAGTCTATAAGAAGCTAGTGGAACTAACAGATGAGTTTAGCAATGTCTCAGAGTGCCAGTTCAACGTTGAAAAATCAATTAGATATCCATCTTACGACTATGGTAGGCAGAATCATGATCTCCTCAAAGATCTCCACACCCTAATCCTTGCACCTTGTGAATATGTTGCCTTCTATGATTAAAATGACTGTGCAGATGTGATGGAACACTATCCTGGATTATCTGGGTGGGCCCACTCTAATACCAATCTAAGTGAGATTAAGACTTCAACTCACTCTCAATCCTTAAAAGTGGAGAATCTTTCCAAACTGTGGTCAGACAGATGTGAAGAGGAAGAAAACTCAAAGAGATATAACATTACCGGCTTTGATGTAGAAAGAAGGGGACACATAGAAGGAAGCAAGCAGCCTATAAAAGAAGAAGAAGGCAAGAAAATGGATTCTGCCTTAGCCCCTCCAGAAAGGAAAGCAGCCCTATTGACACCTTGATTTTAGCCCTGTGAGACATGTGTTGGACTTCTGACCTACAGAAATATAATACAATAAATGTTGTTTTAAGTCACCAATGTGTGGTAATATGTTATATCAACAATAGAAAGTTAATGTCAGTAACAATGGAATATAAAATTAAAAATAATATAATTTATAATAGAATAAAAATATGAAATACCAAGGGATACATTTCGCAACATGTATTGAACACCTGTAATGGAAAACTACAAAATATTACTAAGAGAAATTAGAGAAGACCTAAGTGAGATAGACTCCACGTTCCTGGATTAGAAGACTCAATTAAAAATTGTGATTTTAAAAGCATTAGCACTCCCAGTGGCTATAATTAAAACTATATATCATATATTCGGAAATAAGTTTGACAAAAATAACAAAAATGTGCAAGACTTTTACATTAAAAGCTAAAACATTTCTGAGATTAGAGAATATCTAAATAAATGGAGAAATATATGTAGTCCTTGAACTAGAAGATTCAATGTTGTTAAATTATCTAAACTTCACAATGATCTATAGATTCAGTGCAATCCCAATCAAAATTCAAGCAGGCTATTTTGGTAGAAACTAATAAATTGATTCTAAAATTCCAATAGAAATACAAAGATTCTAGAATAGCCAAAATAATTTTGAAAAGACCAGTGACTCACACTACTTGATTTGAAGACTAACTATTAAAACAACAGTAACAAGATCACGTGATATTGGTATATGGTTATGCACATATGTGTAGATCAATGAAAAAGAATTAAGGTCTTTTATCCAGAATTTATACACCTCAGTTATAAGAGGAAAAACAACCCATTATGGGTTGAGCTGTGTCTACTCAAAAGATATGTTGAAGTCCTAATTCTGCATACCTAAAATTGTCACCTTATTTGAAAATAAGGTCATTTGAGATGTAATAGTCGAGATGAAGTTATAGTGGTATATAGTCGCCCTTTGAACCAACTTGACTGATTTTTTTTAAGAGGAAGAGAAAAGACACAGACACTGATGGGATAATACTCTGCGATGACAGGCAGAGATTGAAATGCTGCAGCTACAAACTAAGGAATGACAAGGATTACCTGCAAACCATCAGAGGCTAGGAACAGATAAAGATTCTCCCCTACAGATTTCAGAAGGAGTGTGGCCCTGCCAACACCTTGATTTTGGACTTCTAGCCTCCAAATTGTGAGACAATAAACTTCTGTTATTTTAAACCACCCAGTTAGTGGTACTTTTTTATGGCAGTCCTCAGAAACTAATACCCAACTGAATGACAATAACAAAATGGCCACATCCAAAGACATACAAATGACAAAGAAACACATGAAAATTTGTTAAAATTATTATTCATTGGAGAAATGCAAATGAAATCGCAGTGAGAAGCCACCATACACTCGCTAGAATAATGAAAATTTAAGTGTTATGAGAGGTGTGGTGCTAATAGAATTCTCACACATTGCTGGTTAGAATGCCAAATTTTATAGTCACTTGGTGAAACAATGTGACAGTGTCTTACAAAAGTAAATATACGTATACTGTATAACTCGGCAATACTGCTTTGTAGTGGTTGCTTAAAAGATTTTACACACACACACACACACACACACACACACACACAGATTCTTCTCAAATGCAGCTTTATTCATAATAACCCAAAACTAAAACCTGAAAGAACTGAAAACAAACTGTCCATCAACTGCTGTATGGATGTATGAATGTGTGGTTCACTATGGAAAAATATTCAGTAAGAAAAAGGAATGAACTACGGACTCACACAACAACATGGGTAATTATCAAATGCATTATGCTAAGTGAACAGCCAACATGTTATATGATTTATATGATTTTCTATAAAAGGCAAAACTATAGTGACAGAAAACAGATCAGAGGTGGCCAGTGGATGGAACTGGCAGCAAATGTGCATGAGAACATTCTGAGGGTAAAAAAGTGAACAATATTGTAACTGGTGTAGGCGACACCACTTTCTATATTTGCCAAAGCACATAAAATTGAACAAAGTTGGCAAATTTCATTTTATATCAATTACATCTCAATAAGAATTATAAAAGTAGCATTTTCTCATTTTTATATAGTCATGTGCCTCTCTCTATACTTACCTACCTAGTGTTCTATGTTTATAAGCATAAAGAAGACTAAAAAAAATTACCCTGGGTGATGTGTCATTTCTGGGTGGCATAGTCTGAGGATTTATTTTTCAACTGTATATATTTTGCCGCATTGCTTGAATTCTTTGTAATATGCCATTTCATTAAAAGACAGTAGTCATTATTTTGGAATAAATGTAAGAAAATCCTAACTATACTTTCATATATTGTAGCTAAACATGCCTTTAAAAATTTTGTATTGAAACCCCAAATGCCAGGATATTAGACGAGAGAGCACATGATACATGATATTCAATTTATGTATTGTGATTTAGAAAGCATTTACTTTCTAATCTTATTGGAAAGATCTGGTCTTTGTTATGTGAATTATTTTATTTCAGCATATATTGGTAACATTATCTGATGTTATCAAAATAGGAATGCTTTTGAACATTACGTACAGAAATAAATTTATCTCTCAGACAATTATTTTGTTCTCAACTTTAATCCAAAGGTAGATCATATCTCATCATCACCTTTAGTATTCCAGCAACACCTTTTGTTTTTAAAGAGATTCTATGGTGAAATACATTTGGGTAACTCTGTCTTAGAAAATGGAACCTATGTCCTAACGTATACAATATCAGTAAGTAGTAGAGCCTTTTAGAGCTACTCCATTTTCCAAATGGTAGCTTATGAACTTGGGAATAACTGCACCTGAAGCTTACCCACTCAAATCCTAAGATATGTCAGACATGAAAAATTCTTCAAAACATTATTACATGCTTAATAAGTTGTTTTCTGTAGTTTCTATTTATAATCTATATATCTTTACATCTATCATCTATCTATCTTATGTACACTAAATGCTAAAGAGGTTTAAAATGTAATTACATGAATTGAGATGTAGGTGTACCTAAATTACAACAAAGTCTGTGCTTTAGTGAGGGCATATAATATATTTGTGCATTGTATCTAGGTATGTTCCTATGAGGTTAGATGTGTTTGAAATAAAAAACACTGATTGGGGTGGCCAGTTAGCTGAGTTGGTTGGAGCATGGTGCTAATAATACCAAGGTTGCTGGGGTTCGATTCCCGCAGGGGCCAATGTGAGCTGTGCCCTCCTAAAAACAACAACATCAACAACATAACCCACTGATTTGGGTGGCATATTTACATACTAATACATTGACAATACTTCTCTGGACTACGTACACAAGAATAAATCATCTATTTATCAATCTGATTTAAAGTGTACCCCCTCTGCTTAATGTTTCAGTTTGGAAGAATTAGGTTTATTTTTAGGGTTGAGGGCTCCCAAACATATTTTCATCCTTTTTTGTTCTCTTGTGCAATTCATGTCACTGACTCTGATGAAGTGGGGAATTCCTACTTTGGAGGAACATCATCTGAAAGTGAACGTGATATGACTGTAGGTTCCAGAAGTGTTTCTATTTTAAAGAGAATACAGCATTAATGTTACGCCCACAAATGAATACCTCTGTGACATTGCAGACCTTTTAAAACCTATACAGAGCAGATTTTGTGTTTGTGTAAGGGAGAGCTTGCAGTCAGTCATCCAAATACACTACCGGTGTCTTGTCTGTGCCCTCTGCTGAATGGATATCCTGACCAAATTAAAGCATTGCTATTGTAAACAGTGGAAACCCAGCAAGCTTTAGCTTTATTGAAAGGAGAAAACTAATCTCTAGCTATACTCGTACACTGAGATAGATGCCACCTTCTATCCCAGGATGCCATGTAAAATGTATTCATGAATCCATGTATTCATACAAACTATGGAGTTGTTTTTTTGTTGTTGTTGTTTTGTCTAATACAAGCAAATGACACCAGCATAAAGCTGTTCACATACCAAGCATGAAAGGATTTCACTGAATATGCAAAAAAGACAAATGATAAAAATGGAAAGTGAGATATACAAGTTAAGCTAGTATGCTTTGGAACTGGCTGCATATGTAAAGCTTTCAACAGAATAATATTACACTTTACTGACAATGAAATGTCCATTACATAGAAGAATAATCATTATCATTAAGTGAATTTCCTGCTGAGTACATTTTTCACTGCGAGCAGGCTCATCTCTTGGGACATTGGCAAGGTAGTCTCTGTAAAATTGTTTAGAGTGGAGAAAGTAAGAGCACTGGTTGTTTGATTTAGTTGTCAAATAAGAAAGTAACTTGAGAAATTTTAAAGGAAGCCACTAAGGTAGATTTTTCTTTTCTGGCCCTTTAGGACAAAATTACATGTTTCTTTCTTATACATCCTTCAAAATAATTTAAAGGAGAGGAGCAGAGATATTGACATTCTACTTGAAATAAACAAATCCTATTACAGATGAATAGTCACCATCATCCGTATATTCACAGACATCTATATAGCAAGGCCACTGCTCAAAAAGTCATATAGGTCAATGGGAAATTAGAAAAATATGTTGAGAAGTACACATTTATTGTAATAACACAGAAAATATGAATAAAAGACAAATTTTAAAGATTTAGTCATGTAAAGTTTTATTTTTCCTAAATTATAGGTATTTGGTAGTTTATTTCACATCTTTTGTTTATTTCTGGCCTTCATGAGATATTCATAAATACTTTACATAAAGACCTCTCAGAATACTTTCATATCATACTCCAATTTTTAAACATTTCTTTGGCTTTAGCAATGTTAAAGAGTTACAAGAACAAAAATAGTTCAGATTTTGCTTATTCTCCAGCTCTCCTTTCCCTTAATAAGAATCTCGTTGGTAGAATAAGAAATGCTCCTGTTTGGTTACAGAAAACATTCGTGAATATTAGGGATTCACAATCTCCTCACATTCCAAACAAACTTACATTTTCTGAAGAAAAAGTGTCATAGTAGTAAAAGTTAACATTTTATGAGTGCTCATTATGTACAAGACACTATTGTGTTTTTGTTGAATTATTTTATTTAACCCTTACAATTACCCTGTAAGGTACTCTTACTATCTCTATTTAAAAAACAAAACAAAACAAAATAAACACGAAGCCATGAAGAATTAGGCAGTTTTCTGGTAATCAGAGAAGCCAAGGTTCAAATCCCAGCAGTCTGATTCCAGAGCCCATCCCTGAACTCATTGTACTCGTTTGTCCTTCTGTGAATCAGCAAGCTGCAGCTATCACGTGTCCACTGCCATAAAAGGGAGACAGCATGTTTGCGAAGTGTGTATATTTGCACTGATTGGGTATATTAGCGGGATTCTTTGATCTTGACCTTTATTAGTTTTTCTTATTTATGTCCTACGAAGGAGTTGGAAGGAAAGTAGATGTAAACAAACCAAACAGATTTGCTAGAGTAGTTTTCTAGCCACTAATTACTAGAAAGGCCCTTAAAATGCGATTTTCTATATTTAAAACAAGAGCTTATTTTGTCACATAGTTATTTGTTTCTTTAAGGAAATATTAGTAATAACAGCTAGTAATTATTGTTCTTAACCTGTAGTGGGTGCTAACAGGAGAACTTCACAGTCACTAACTCACTTTGTATCCATGTTTGTTGTGGGGAGCTCCAAAGCCCACCCATATTTTCAAATATTATGCCATAGTTTCTTTCAAGGAAAAGCATGTTTTCTAAGAATCAGTATTGTATCTATAATGCCAACTATTCTATTGTGTGCATGTGGTGAGGCTGGAGGTTTGGAATGAAAAACACTCTGTAACAAGGCATATGCTTCAAAAATAATCACAATGACCAGCTCAGGAAACAGTTTTATTATTTCAATCACAATTGAATTAGATCTACTCAGCAATTACCTAATCAACTTCTCAGCAGTAGACTGCACAACAGCTAAAAACTATTGGCCATTTCGTTAGAGCTATATTGATAGCTATTATTTTAATAATGTATTACCAGCTTGTTTTCCAGGAGACAAAATGTGCTTTTTTTGTATCTAAAATATCCAAGAAATGAATCAGCGATAATAACTTTATGTCCTCTTTGCAAAAATAAGATCAATGTGTTTTGTAATTTTTATTCTAATCAACTCTCAATTTTAGTACACTGAGATGAATTAGTCATTATACTTTACATCTGGTCAGCTATTACTCTGTGTCTTCACTCATGGAAATGTCTGTGTTTCTGTTTTCCTACAAATTTTATTATATTTTGCATTTCTACTATATCTTTGCCTTAGAATTACAGTTTCATGAATAACACTGAATTTTGTATCAGTCAGTGAAACAATTCAGTGCATTAAAAAATTTATTCCTAAAATTAAAGCAAAATAGACAGAATATACTCCTTCATTGCAGGTAAAGCTAAAGATCTTAAATCTTAGCAGATCATTTGTTGCAGTAGCAGTTCTATATTGTGTCCCTTTCCTTATACATGCAGATTTTTAATGGAGAAATGTTCATAGGACATTTAATCTCTGCTATATCAAAAGCATTTCACATGCTCAAAAAGAACCAGATCAGAAAGATATCTATTCATAGATCATTGAGGCAGAAAGATTCTCAAGAGGTTATGTAATGCATACCTTTAAAATTTAAACCTGAGTAGAACAATAATAGTATTCTCTTTGTCAGCGTGTTCTTTAAAATCACCTAGAAAAGCATTATTTGGTAGCAAACAGTATAACAATCTCCTTTATATTCAGAATGCTCTTTGCAGTTCTCATAAATCTCTGTATTTAAATTCAGTATTCAAACTGATCTCAGTAGAGATCTAAAATCTCATCTTGCACCAAAGCCTGACTGTCCAGCCAATACTCCTGAGATAGTTACTGCCTCTCCACAATCGGGCTGCCATCAAACTTCTTTTCCAGTCTTCTCTTATGTTTGCTATTGCTCTAAATGAGCCCTGAGCAATACCTCCCCCCCAGTACACACCATTTTCTCATATAGTCCCCAGGTCTAGAAGATATTCCATCTGAGCTCAGTCTGTTAAAATCAAGCCAGGTTCTATGTCACCTCCTTCATAAAGACTTCCTTTGTCATGCTATCCAAAAGTGGTATGCTCTTTCTGCTTCTCTCTGTCACTGTACATCTCCTGCTTTTAAATCTAAATATCAAGTATGTGCGATTTGCTAGCATAATGAAATTGGTCCATGAAAGGGAATGAGATGTGCTGGGTTTCCTAAAGATCTCTGATAGTTACACTTCCTGTTGACATAAAAATAAGAGAGATATGTTTTTTAGATATTCTCTGTATTTTTTTAGATAGTCTTTTTCTGCTCATATCTTAAAAATGCTATTTCCTTGTTTTTTTAATTCTACCTTTGAGATAATTTATCTGATTCTGTGTTTTAGCAATACTGACTGTAATTGTGTGTGTGTGTGTGTGTGTGTGTGTGAGAGAGAGAGAGAGAGAGAGAGAGAGAGAGATTAAAAAACTATATAGTCCTCACAATACTAATTGTATTAGACTTGAATATATAGAAAAATAAGAAAACTAGACTTATTCTCACTTAGGCACTATGCAAATGAGCCAAATTGGATAGCTCTTCACCTATAAAATTAAAAAAAAGGAAGCAGCAAGACTTCATTACATAGGCAGAAAGTGGAATAAATGTAGTTCCTAAAAATGTCAGAACAAAATTTTATAATCTGATGATTTACAGTTCAGTCTATGGTTTTAATGTGTAAAGGATAAGCACATCTAGTGGAAACGGATGAATTGGGTCAAGTAAAATTGGAACCCCTGAAAATTCCAGTCTTAACCCTTGGGGTATAGCAAAGCCTGGCCACCCAAGTGATATATAGCCCATTATTTCCTTCTGAGTTGCCTATGTTTTATCTCACCAAGAAAATGGAAGACTCAAAAATTCTCCACTTTATTTTGGAATCCATGTTGGAAGTTAAGAAGAGATGGAAAATCACTGAGTAATATTTGCCCGAGTTTTCAAACAAACATTGATACAAGTTCAAAGAAGATTTTATGAGTTTGACTTCAAAGGCAAGGGAAGAAAAGCTAAAACAAATGAATGGGACTATATGAAATTTAAAAGCTTCTGCACAGCAAAAGAAACCATCGACAAAATAAAGAGGCAACCAACTGAATGGGAGAAGATTTTTGCAAACAGTGCCTCCGATAGGGGGCTAATATCCAAAATATACAAGGAACTCATGAAACTCAACAACAAAAAAGCAAACAATCCAGTTAAAAAATGGACAGAGGACCTGAACAGACATTTCTCCAAAGAGGACATACAGATGGCCAATAGACATATGAAAAAATGCTCAACATCACTAATCATCAGAGAAATGCAAATAAAAACAACAATGAGATATCACCTCACCCCAGTTAGAATGGCTATCATCAACAAGACAAATAGCAACAAGTGTTGGAGAGGCTGTGGAGAAAAAGGAACCCTCATACACTGTTGGTGGGAATGCAGACTGGTGTAGCCGCTATGGAAGGCAGTGTGGAGGTTCCTCAAAAAATTAAGAATAGAATTACCGTATGACCCAGCAATCCCTCTCCTGGGTATCTACCCAAAAAATCTGAAAACATTTATCTGTAAAGATGTTTATTGCAGCATTATTTACAGTAGCCAAGACCTGGAAACGACCAGTGTCCTTGAGTAGATGATTGCATAAAGAAGATGTGGTATATATACACAATGGAATACTATTTTGCCATAAGAAAAGATGAAATAGTCCCATTTGCAGCAATATAGATGGATCTTGAGATTATAATGCTAAGTGAAATAAGTCAGACAGAAAAAAATCGAGAGCCATATGATTTCACTGGTATGTGGTATAGAAAACTGAAAACAACAAAAGAACAAGACAAACAAATGAAGAAACAAAAACTCATAGACACAGACAATAATTTAGTGGTTACCAGAGGGTAAGGGGGCCAGGGAATTGTAGATGAGGGCAAAAGGGTTCGAATATATGGTGATGGAAGGAGAACTGATTCTGGGTGGTGAACATATAACATGATAAATAGATGATATATTACAGAATTATACACTTGAAGCCTATGTAACTTTACTAACAATTGTCACCCCAATAAACTTTAATTTTTAAAAAAAGAATTTTGAATAACTCAGATTCTTGCGTTTATCTAGAAACTCGCTTTGTCCTATGATGTCTAAACACTAAAAACATGTTTCCACTCAGGATCATTATTTGTCATTAAAACAAAGGCACCAAAAAAAGCCTGCATTTGCTAACCATTCAAAGAGGGAAATCTGCATGCTTCTCACTTGTTTTGCACAACTTGTTTCAAAAGATGCAGTATATTTATATGCATAAAGCAGTATCCCCCTAATTATAATTTCTTTTTGCTTATTCAAGAAAAACACAACAGATGTATTTCTACCAACTCTTGGACTGTCACATGGCAAAAGAACAATTGAATAAATGTTTCACATAAATGTTCAAGCACTTGGACATGAATAATTTTTCAGCATATCCTTGTTGGCATATTGTAGCATTTAACCTTAATGCTATCTTTGTTGGGAATGCAGATGATGAACAAGATGGTTTGCATTCTACTCGGATCGCTTTCCTCTGTGATCAGTGAGCATCAGAAACCAAATCTACAGATAGCAGAGCAATTGCATTTTAAATGTCACATAGCTGCCTTTATTATTCCAGCTGGCTTGTGGAAAGAAAGGTCTCTCTGTTAATGAGACTAACACTGCCAATCCCATTATAATAGATTTAAGCAAATAAATAACATGTTTGCCATTTCTTCTCTTGTTTTTCAAGCACTATTTTTGTCACTGATCTCATTGCTACAGACGTTTGAGTGGAATAACTATAATTGTTGCATAGCTTAGGAAATGAAAATTACACATGGAGTGTCTATTTATTTTAGACAATTCAGCATATTAATCCAAATTGTCCCCAAAGCCTGTACTCCTCATGGTTCTTGCTCACATTTGCCATTAATGCTAATATGACAAAAAGATACAATGAGATATGTGTAGTGGTTCACTAATGTGTGGCGGTACCTGCAGCACACTTGACAAGAGAGGAATAATAGCCATATAACTTCAGAAAGAACAAAGTCTCCTGCAAGCTTAAAAAAGGAATAGTACAAGGTCTTTCTAAATGATTGCAAAAATTGATTTGAAAATAGAGACCTCCAATCTTTGGGCTTATGTATTTAGGGAAATTAAAAATCCACTAAGGAAAAAAAAAATCTCATTTGTACTGAGAAGTCATAGATTTCATTTTATGAAAAAGTAGTGCTTTTCTAATTTCCCACAGCAAGCTAGTGTATTTAGACACTGACTCTGAGGCTAAGAGAATAAAAAAAGCATCTTACATAGTCATTGATTTAAATGGAGACTGAGGGAATAAACCAATAGTTTTCTTGATGTGCACCCCTTCTATGTAACATGATCTCCAGCATAAACTCTGTTAATTCTAATTATTTTTACTTTGGTATGTTATAATCATTAGATAGCTAATTATAGCATTTATATTGCTAAATTATGTACCATTTTATTTTGGTTTAATGAAGATATAAGCCCTAAAATAGTTCTAAATATTTAAGGACTTTCAGAATTATACTCTAATTAACAGTGAAAAACACTTTCTTCTCTCAATTATCTTTATTGTTTAATAATTTAAGAATAATACAGCTTAAAATTACTTAATTTTGAAAAGGGGGGCTCATATTATTTCATTTACCTGGGATGAAGCAAATGTCAGGTTTACAAAGAGAAAGTAAATAGCTGGAGGAAGTAATTTTGTAATGCAAATATAACAAAGTCTTTCTAAATGGATTAGTTATTTTATATGTAGCTGTGCTTGTTGTTTTGATGTATTTGTTCTGGTGCTTTTGCAGGGAGCCAGGAAGAGGGTGGTCTCAAAGTAGTGCCATCCATGCATTTCCCAATGCTGAGAAGTAAAATCAATACCACTCAAGAAGCAACTTTGGGCATGTTTATCTTAGTGTATTTTCTTTTAAGTTTCAGTAATGAAGCTCTAAAATTGTTATAATATACACAGATAATAATCAGTGAGGTTTTCCACATTGCTTCTGGAAAAACTGCTTTGTGTTCCAGTTTTAATTAGTGTATTATTATCCATTGCTAATTTAAGGGGTTTAGTCTAGAATTAGCACACAGCTGCAGAGAATGCAAGCATATGAATTGCTGGATTAGCTGGAGTCCGTACAAAGGGGAAGGAATACATGAGGGAGATGCAACAAACCGAATCCTCCAAATAGCAGCTAACATTTATCAGCGATTACCTGTAATTTAAACGTGAATTCCTTGATGAGAAGGAAAGTGTTTTTTTGTTTTGTTTTGTTTGGTTTGGGTTTTTTTTTACATTTGGTTTGTTTTACAATAGGATAATAAAATATAGGATTACCTACTTTTCATTTTTTTGGAAGATTCAAAACATTCAGAAAACTAAATAAAATAACAGACTTGTTTACGTACCACCCAAATTTAATAAATAAATCAGCCTTGCCATGTTTGCTGTAGATTTTTCTAAAGGCAATAAAACTTTGGAGAAGCAGTTTTAGTCACCTTTCTAGTTCTCGTAATCCCCTTGCCCATTCTCTTCTCTCCGTCCCCAGAGGCAACCAAAATTCTGGAGTTGGTGAGGGCACTTTCTATCTTGGTTTTTATACTTTTGCCAGATGTTTGTAAATTTACAACGTACCCAGAATTTTTTTTTAATTGTTTGGACCTTTTATAAATGATAATATGCTACATTTATTATGGTGCAGCTCAGTTTTTTCATTCAACATTATGTTTGGTTGACTCTTCCATTGTGATTATATAGACAGTTGAGTTTGTTCATCTTAACAGCTACCGGTGAAAATCTTGTCCATGCTTCCTCGTGCACATGTGCTGGGATGGTAATCCTATCCAGTAGAGGTTTTCAAGCAGGTGTCATGGCACTCCCAGGAGCATTTGGAAATGCAGGGGAGCTTTGTTTCTAGCACAATATATTCGTTTTGTAGGGTTCCATACAAAGTACCAGACTAGGTGACTTAAATAACAGAAATTTGTTTTCTTACAATTCTGGAGACTATAAATCCAAGATCAAGGTGTTAGCAGGATTGGTGTTTGTTTGTTTGTTTGTTTGTTTGTTTTTAGGCCTTTCTCCTTGGCTTATATATGGTCATTTTCTCCCTGTGTCTTCATACAGTCTTCCTTCTGTAACATGTCTGTGTCTAAATTTTCTCAGAAGGACACCAGTTATACTGGATTGGAGTCCACCCTAATGATTTCATTTTAACTTAATTATGTCTTTAAAGATCCTATCTCCACACACAATTGTTTTCTGAGATGCTGGGGCTTAGAACTTAGACATATGAATTTGGAGGTACACAATGCATTCCATAACATACAATGGCTGGAGGTTGCTATTGGATAGAGAGGGCAGGGGCCAAGGAACCTGAATATCCTGCAATGAAAGAAGGCAATGCACCTGACCACAGAACGCCAGCAGGACACTCCTATAGGGTACAAACCAACAAGTGGAATTCCTTAGTTAGATGCATATACAGTTCAAGCCTTTTAGATATTATCAAAGTTCTCTCCAAATAATTAGACCAATTAAAATTCTCCCAAACAGCACACGAGAACTTATATTTCCCCACATCCTTGCTAGCAATTGATGTTGTTCTCTGACTTTTGAAATATATGTCAGTCTCATGAGTAGGAACTGTTGTTCATTGCCTCAATTTTCATTTATTTGATTCTGTATATATACCTTCACATACATAAAGGTGTGCATGCATTATTCAAGTTACCTACTCTGTGAATTACTTCTCCTAACATTTACCCATTGTTCTATTTTGGATTTATTCTTTATATTTTCTGCATACTGTCCTTTTGTTGTTTCTATGTTTTACATCAGCCATATTGAATGATAACATGTCCTTGAAAATGGAAGCTCACATTCTGAAGATGGTAGCGGAGAAAGATTAGAACCTGAATTCCTAAAAATGCTATAAAGTTGTCCTGGCATATCAGACATGAAAAGTGCGTGTGTGTGTGTGTGTGTGTGTGTGTGTGTGTGTGTGTGTGATGTTCTATCTGTTTCAGGTTCTATTATTTCAAAGTTTTCAGTCATCCACAGCTGAACCAAATACTTATTAGTACTGATAGTATTTTTATTCCTTTTCTTTTAGTTATCAAAATAATTTGTTTAAAATAAGAATTATCTATCCCTTAAAGATTTGTTAACAATCTCTTATAAATTGTCACTTATACAAGTAAACTCCCCTCTGAGTTTACTTCTCAAGGATGATCCTGGTAACCATGGAGTTGCTATTTTCCAAAATTCATTAAGTAGATTTGCAAGGTCCACAGCATGGACTCCAACACTCAAAGAAGTATAGTCCTCTTATCTTTTTTCAGAAAAACTGCCAGGAAAACCATAGTTGGCTGACAGCCTTCAGATGCCACACTTTGGGATCCACTGCAGCATTCATGCTGAGGACATACTTACATCAAACTACTACTGGCCAATGGTGAAATAACGATCAGAATGCAGCAGACAAGTTATTTCTGCCCAGCAGAAGACTATCCTAAGTGTTACACTTCACTCAGGGACTCTCTTTGGGCATGGTCGAGACTTTCTCAGAACTTCATTGTTGTCAGAATCTCTTTCTACCCAATGCTCCTTCCTCCCCTCTGCCCTTCACGGGAAACAGATCCCCATAATATGCTGGAGGCACTCCCTGCTTAGTCCTCCTTTCCTTCCTTTATTCCTTCATGGCATTTCCCTTAATAACTGTCTTACATGTTTAATTTTGTTTTGATATATGCTTCTCAGAGAACCTGTAATGGGAGTTAAGGCATTAAAAATAAGAAAGAAGGCACTGGCAGAGAAATAATCCACTTAGAAGATCATCTAGATAATTAGTATTAAAGCCACAGAGTCTGAAAGTAAAAATAAAATTGAAAAGAGACCTGAGAAAGAGAGTCCCAGTGGTAGGATTGTAGCTCCTGTGTCTGCATTTGCTCTCCCATCCACGAGCTCCTGTATTCTTCCTACCTATCGGCATGATGACATTGACGAAATAGTCTAATGCGAGGTTCTATAGGGTATTCATTAGAGAAGTCCCGCATGAGGCAGAGATAGCCTTCCTCTAGTACCACTACCATGCTCAGGCATTGGCCGGGAGCAGTGCAAGGGATGCATGGCCTGGGCAGGAATGCCCTGAGGGACCTGCAGATGCAGCGACTGCCGGCTGTCAATCAATTCTCTGGCCTTCCCTGGCAGCAAGTCCTCTTCAAAGGAAATCTTGGAGGCACAGCTCCCTGACCACCACAGACCCTAAAATCCATGTTGTCCAATATTAGTGCTGGGCCATCTAACCCACGTAAAATATTATACTTGCGATAACTGCTATTCATACCGCTGCTGATTATCTGGTGGTTAGGTTTTTACTTATCTAGATTACTTAATTAGTGATTTGTTATTTGGATATTGTGTAGGCCATTTTCCTTGTTATTTTTGTCTTAAATTCTATTTTATCTGTTATTAATATTGCTGTACTTTCGTCAATATCAGTTTCCTGGAATTTTATAAATGCAGCAGCCGTTATCTTCCTCACTAGTAAATATTGGAGTTTTTAGCAATTTTCAAGGATGTAAGAATAAATAACAGTGAAATAGCAGAGCTCTTACAATCAAGCATATTCAATCTGAATCTCATAAAATAGGAAAGTAATTCTCGGCAAATGATTTGCAAGTTTGAAAATTATTGATGGGGGAGGAGGAATCATTGTGATAATAAAACATTCAGTATCTCCCATGGTCTTTCAGAGAAATCCTGCAAAAACCCTTCCAGTCCATTTTCATCGCAGGTATAGGTGTTAACAAGATGTTAACTAATAGGGGCTGCTGTTTACATCCACCAAAAGTAATTCTTGATGGAAATGAAACAAAACTAAATGATATACCGAATCTGAAAACCTTGACTCTCCCTTGGGGAAACTGAAGTCCATTTGTGAACTGGTTTATATGGGCTGATTATGTTGATGGGGGAATGGGTGAGCTAGAGTGAGCAGCCTAGGGTAGGAGTCAAGCAGAAGTAGGAGGATACGTCTCAGAGATGATAGGTTTTGAGTTCTGCTCTGGCTTCTTTCCCATGTTGTCTTGGAACCAGTCTTTGGCTGTCTCACCTCTGTATGAATCAGGCTAGTAACAGGATAGCACACAAGTCCTCCTGGGTAAAGAACTGATAGAAAGAAATGATACTGCTCCACCACTTTCAGCTCTCTCAAAAATTCTGAATCCTTTGGGAAAAAAAACAAAAACAAAAACAAAAACTCATTTACACTGAATACATTATGTAGAGATTTTTTAAATTATGCCTCAGCTGATGCTATAATAAAGAATCCTTTTGAGTCTATTTCCATTGTCTGTAATTTTCCTTAGTTTTCATTCAAGTTGAAGTATCTCTTTGTAGTTGTAGTTACTTTTTCCTGAGTATCGGTAATTATATGTGAACAATTATTTTTAAACATTGATATCTCAAAAAATGTTGACAAATCAAATCTGGCAATATAGAAAAAGGATAATACATCATGACCAAGTAGGATTTGTCCCAGAAATGCAAAGTTGGTTCAACATTTTAAAATAATCAATCTATTTTAACATATCAACAGAATAAAGAAGAAAAATCATTTGATCTCAATAGATGCTCAAAAATCATTTGAAAAAAATTCAACATCCATTATATTTTTAAAATCTCTCAGTAAACTAGGAATTGAAAGAAACTTCCTCAACCAGATAAAGGGCGTTGATTTAAAAAAAAAAACAACAAAAGCAAATAAACAAACAGACCAACAAAAAACCAACCTGTAGCAAACATCATATTTAATGATGAAAGGCTGAATGCTTTCCCCAAAGGTTGGTAACTACGTAAGAATGTCTACTCTCACTATTTCTGTTCACTGGAGGTCCTAATTAGTACAATAAGTAAGAAAAAGAAATAAAAGTCATCTAAATTGGAAAGGAAGAAATAAAACAGTCTCTTCACAGATAACATGATGGTCTGCATTAAAAAATCAAAAAGAATCTGTAAAATAGTAATTAGAACTAATGGGTAAATTTACAAGGTCATTGGGAACAATATCAATATACGAAAATCAATTGTTTCCAATATACTAGCAATCAAAAAATGAAGAATTTACTTAAACCCAGAGTTGATGAACTTCAAATACATTATGCTAAGTGAAATTATCCAGACTCAAAAGGCAACATACAACAAGATTCCATTTATATGACATTGTAGAAAAGACAAAACCACAGTGACAAAAATCAAATAAGTGGCCTCCATGGGCAAGGGGTGGGGGGAGAGAATTCCCTACAAAGGAACATGAGAGAACTTTTTGGGATGATGGAAGTATTTTATATCTTTATCATGGAGGCAATTACACAGGAGTGTTTGTCAAAATATATAGAATTGTACACTAAAGAGAATTTAACTCAATGTTAATTGTACCTCAATAAACTTAACTTGGAGAAAAATCAGTCGATTAGGGATGAATATGATATCATTTTTACATTTGTTTAGTAGATAATTAGTGGCACTAGCAATCTGAGATCATTTTAATCACTAAAATTGGGTTAGCGTGACGTGAGGCTGAGACCAGTCGCTGCAACAGTTGTTCTACAATCAAATCAGCCTTACTCCACCTCCAGGGTCCTAGCACAAATGCATGGATCTCCTAATCCTTGACAGTCTCTATAGCTTTGCAAGTTGGTCAGAAATTCTACTCCCTTCTTAGTCTCTCTCTTGCCTATTCCAGAAATGGCAGCTGTCCTTAGGAGAAACTGTCCCCATATTGGGGCTCATTTCTCTGGATTTCTTGTCTTAGTATTAATCATAGTCCCATAATTCTTTGTTCTTTGATGGATATCAGATATCTTCAAGCAGGTTTAATAATAATAATAATAATAATGTCCAGATTTTTCAGTCATTCTCATCATGGGAGTTGTTTAGGTTACTGACTCCACCACTATGCAGGGGAGCTCTGCCAGTTTCAACATTCATCTTCCAAGGCTGCCGTACGTCATCACCATTTGTTTCTTTTCTTTTAAATTAAAATTTATTGGGGTGATGATGGTTAGTAAAATTACATAGGTTTCCAGTGTAATTCTGTAATACATCATTTATATATCACATTGTGTGCTCACCACCCAGAGTTAGTTCTCCTTCCAGCACCATATATTTGACTCCCTTTACCCTCTTCTAATATCCCTTCTTCCCCCTTACTGTCTGGTAACCACTACTTCTAATCAATAAAAAAAAGTGGATGTTTAGAGCAAGAGTGTTTTTATTTTGTTTTGTTTTGTTTTGTTAATCCAGGGACATCCATTTGCTTACCTTCCATGGGGAACTCCCTGTCTTGGCCACACATCTGTGAGGAAGTGTGAGAATGTCATTGTAGACGCATAGCCCAGGACAAATGAAAGCCCAACCACCTTTGCCACATGAGGCTACCAAATCATATTCTAAATGTTCTGATTCTTGTAGCTCATTGACACAGAGATCTGTTCTTCATTTGAATCTTTAGGATGATAAAAACTTTTTATTATGCAATATCTTTTCATATGCTCTATGATGAATTTTAAAAATTTATTCTGTAATAAAGAGATGTTTATCTGGGCTTACTTTGTATACTCTCATGGCTTCTGGCCTGTTCTTTCTCCTAGAGAGAAAATCATGCTCAACTCCTAATTCCCAGAGTTTAGCAAGCGTTTCCCACTGCAATCCTGCTGGCCTGAGGTGAATTGTTTGCTTGCTCCTGACCCTGCTTTTGTGTGTTAATTCTGGAATGTGCAATACCACCTCCAAAAGCAACCCACTGACTCTCTGCCTGGCTTTCTGTGAGTTTCTGTGGACCTTCTCTTTCTGTTTAGTCAGAAATTACAGACAGTGTGTACGGAAGGAAGAGACAGAATTGTTACCTCAGTATACAGCTCCCTTGGTCCTGAGAACAAATGTCTGGCTTGGTTTTGAGTATAGACAATTTTCTGAGCCGGGGTGAAGCAGAAGGAAAGAAATAAGGGGTTTTAAACCACTTTTGAGTGGATTGTTTCTAATTGTACAAAACATGGAAGTAATTTTATTTTTTGTTGTTTTACTTCTTAGATAATTGGAAACTCCTAGATTCTGGTATTAGTTAGCGTCAAGTTCAGTTTTGGTGACAATGTAAGTATCATCCTTTAAGAGGAAAATTTTAGTGGGAAAATTGGGTTAAGCTGGGTCAATGACTTATTTTCACACCCTGTTTTAAATCAGAATATTGTCGTGTTTGGCTTTGTTTTGCATGTTATTTTTTTCATCACTTAAATTTGAATTAACTTTAGAAAATTTTCCAAGTTCTTCATTCTCCTTCATCAGGTCTAAGAGCACTAAATTTAAGCTTCCCTAATGTTTATAGTACTTGGACAAACAAGATAAATAAAATCGAGGGCATAGCATTGCAACTCTGACTTGCATTATGCATTGAGAGTTGTTCAGTATCTGACAAGTCATATGAATAATAAAGACGCATTAGAAATACCCTGTATTCATATCTGCACAAATTCAGAAGACCATATCATACACACTTAAGTCCACATTTTGTGTCAGTGATTGTCAAACTCTGGATGCAAGTTTTTAAGCTTGAAAAGGAAACAGCGACAGAATTATATAACTATGTAACGTCTACTTTTGTGAGGCTGTTTTGTTTTAAATTCAGTGAGTCGTTTAATATGTTCCATTTGTGATAAAAGAAAAAAAAAGAGATGCATTTCAAAAAAAGGGTGGAAATGAAGCAAATTTTCAACGTTCATGGTTATTATTTGTGGGGCTATAATTATATCCTTTAGAATAATCATTATAATTCAAGTATTACATATACACATAGTTACTTATCTTTCTGTAGCATTAAGCATAATGATCCTTTCCACATGTATGTAAATAAATCTCCCCATCCTGTGTCTTTACAAATCACTGTGATGTAGCCCCCAAACTAGACGCTCCACTAAACTGATGCGTAAATAAATTAAAAAGATCATCAGCAGTTCTTCCTAATTTATATGCTGCTTAAAGGGTGTTATAAAACAAAACTTGCTTTTAACATTTCCAGGCATTCCACTCATCTAAATTAAATACAATTCACATATTTGATGGGTAGAATATGCTATTTATATTTATGTATCAGTGATTGCTTCCATGGCAAATGGTTAAACCACACTCAAGTAAAGCAAACATAGAAAATGCATGATTATTCCACATTTTCTGCAAACCTATGGATACATTTTGCTCTTACACACGTTGGCAGAATGTAGTCCTTATGTCTTGGAATAGGAAATTCACTTACAACCAAAGATAGGGAGATAGTTCGTATTTTCTTCTTTAAATATAGTCTGTGTTTTTGAGATTCATCCAGGTTTTTGGTTTTTATTTGGATTTCGTTTGCTCCTCTGTAGGTTAGACGTCTTGTTTTTATTTTTAATAGTGGTGGGATGGTCTTAAGAGACTATATTACCAATGAACAGATTCAGGCTCTTGTTTTTTCCTTGTTGGAACAATATCCCGCTTCATTTTCCCAAATGCACTAGGCTTTTGTGGTTTCTCCCACATGTTCCTTGAGAAGGTTGGCAGATTTGGGATTTTATGAGGGGCACTGCGCTCCGGGTTTCTTTTTTCAGACCTTGCTGTGGAGAAGTTTCTTTCCACGGCTCACCAGGATCAGGTCACAAACACTCTTTGCAGCATGTCGGGAGCCAATTAGAGCATGTGTGCCCTCGTCTTTCAGAGGCCGCTCTTTTCTGAATCTGCTGGGCTTTTAATGCGATGTTGAAATCTGCTCCGACTTGACTCCTACAGCTGGTTTTGATCAGGCTCCTCTAAAGAGGAAGTTTCAATTAGCACAGCTCCAAATGTGCTCTGGAGGTATATTTTTATGACTACTCAACTAATAGCACTCTTTGTTCCTATCGGTGTGTGACTCCTTAACAAACAGCCATTCGCGTGAGTCACCAAGTGACTTTATAGCTAGGCTGCGCTTTGCCAAAACCAGAAAAGAATGAGACAGCCAAATTGAATTAGTGGTTGAAACACATTAATTTATGCTAGATAAATGTTATTGTGGTCCCGTGGGCAAGTACTCAGGTCGTAGGCTTTATGAACTATTTGCAGCAAGAGGGCTTCGTGGCAGTAAATCAGCTCTCGAGCAGGACTTTACAAAAGACTCACAACCACTCATTCTCTCCTGTTCCTTTAAATTACTTCCGCTGCCCCCCACCCCCGTCACTGCCTTCCATTGCAACAGCTCACCATTTTGTGCATGTTTTGTGATATTTAACATATAAGCAGTTGGATTAATGATTTGTGTTGGCTTTGCCTGACTCTGGTTGAGACCTGGCCATCTATTACCCCTGCGGCCCTCGCCACAGGCAGCTGTGTGTTTATCATTCCAGACTACAGATCTCAGTGGGTACAGAGTTCTGGCTTAGCCCCAGCTTTCGAAGTCTGTGCAGCTGTGCAGTAAATAGAAACCTTGATGTCTCAAACACAGCACACACAACCAAGCCTGACGGGGCTGTTTCTCTTCTGGGGAGGAATTAGATCCACTTAAGGCTGGATTATTTCTAGAGTAAGAAAAGTAGAAATAAGTGTTTTCTGGCTGCAAATTGTGGCAAGTGAGAGATGATGCCAAGAAAGAATTATGCATAAATGATAGTGTTTAAACTTGTTTTTATGTGTTTAGATGTGTCTCTGCCAAAAAACTGACAAGGCCTCTTTATTGGCGTTTTTTTCAGAGACAGACCACTCACACTGAACATTTTCTCAAAAAAGAAATAATTGTAAATCACTGGTGTCTGGGCAGGTGATAACCAGTTTACCTTAAACATGATCTCTTGCGGAATCCAGGGTAAACAACTAGCTGAGCAAATAGGGATGAGTCCCTGCCTCTCCCATTCCAGAAGCCCCCAAAATACCAGCACATCGATCGGTCAAAGCCCTGGAAAATTTAGTGCCGTGAATAAGGGCATGTGCTTTGGAGTTGGTTCTGGGTTTAAGTATTCTTCCTCTTACTGGCTTTGCGATCCTGAGCAAATTGATACCCTGCCTTATGGAAGAAAAATAGACTGTTCAGTGGTATGGTGCTGCTGGACCTACGAGCTACATCCCAGTAGGGCTAGGGCCAGAACCAGAACCAGGGCCAGGACAGAGGCTGCCTGCTGTAAATCCCCTCAGAGACTGTCTAATCGACCCCGTCCTTCCCCATGCCCCATGGTTCCTTCCTGCTGGTTCCTGGAACAGGCTGTTGCCCTTCCCCAGGCAAGCATGTGAGGCGTGTACCCCTTATCTGGGGTGGTAGCACCCAACTACCCCGTCTGTCCTGCCTTCTTCTGTAGAACCCGTTAGTGCCTACCACGTAGCACAGAGAGTATCCATGTCACCTTGTCACTGCCCAAGATATACCTCGTGTGTAAATTTTCTTGATAAACTCTTGGTGTAACTATGGAGTTATCAGCCACTTTCTTTGGTCTCTTGGCCACAAGAAATTAATATCCGTGTCCTTGCATGTAAAATAGAGATAATAGTCATACCTACTTTTGCAGTGTTAAGATTAAGGAAGTTCATGAATGTAAACCATTAACAAAGTCAGTGGGGTACGAAGTAAGCATTCATTCAACAACTGATAGTTCTATTAAGAATTGGTACTGCTATTATTGCTGCTGTTGATCCCAAAGAATAAAGTCTCTGCTTTTTTTGCATGTCTTCAGTGGCTTCTGGAAAGAGCTCCTGGAACTGTCGAGGTTGCCTTTTCCTAGAAAAATGTATCCTCACCTGAAGAATATTCAAGCTATCATATTCGGTTCAGCCCCTTGACCTTGACCTACCGACCCTTTGGTCCTCCTCTACTCCTTTGTTTGTTTTTTATATTTGAAGACAGCCTCTATGACATTCATATTGAATATTTTGCATTAAGCGGAGAGGCTGAAGCACGACAGGTTCTCATCACATCCCTGGTGAATTCAGTTTCACTTGACAGATGCCCATGTGTGCGTGCTTATAACTAACTATATGTATAAACTTTTCCAGGGTGGAATTTTTCCTCCAAAATTCAGCAGAAATTCCCAGGATTTGACAGTGTATCTTTTTCAGATTAAAAAAAGAAAAATTGCTGCTGCCCGCTTTTGCACTGAAAAACCCAAAAAGAAAAAAATGTGATCTACTCGAACGGTCTTTAAGCTTTCTGAATTAATTCAATTTCATGTATGTTGTTCTTCCTGAGTTCTCAACTAAAGCTCATTCAACTAATTTCAATCTATTAGTTGCTATGTAGTCATCACCTAGTTACTTTGTTGATTTGAAAAACAAAAATGTAAATTTAGTCAAAACGTTCTAACTTATCTGTGTGGATAAGTACAGTAAGAAATTTTTACTTGTCCTGCTTTCCATTTTTAATTGGACTTCCTTATCTTCTAAAACTCTGAAGAAAAAAAAAAGGTCTGTAGCAACTTTCTCAAAATGTACTTACTAAACATTCCGTAAAATGGTGCACGTGGCTTAATTTCCCATGGCCAACCTAACTTCCTCAGTCATCAAACAGAATTTTTCATCCTATGGGCTTTTTACTGCATTCCTGAGGAAAGTTAAATGTAATCTAATGTGGTAATAGTTGTTGGGCCTCAATACTCGGGCTTTTCAAAAATCTGTTGTCTTCGATATTCAAAGCTCCAGGAAAGCAGGGCTACTGCCTGTCTTCTCACTTCCTAGTTTAGTCCCAGTGTTTAAAACTGTCCGCTGACACACAAGCCCAGAAGTATTTGTTCAAATAATCATTTAGTTTATGAAAAGTAATTGACCGATGAACTCATTTCTTCTCCACATTTCTGACTTTTCCTTCATCATGTTTTATTCTTCGTTTAGATAACACTTGTTTAACCGTATATATTTTTAATCTATTGAAACTACCTCCTCAAGGATCAGTTTTTATGGAAAAAAATAAAATGGAACTGATAGTATTAAGTGTTATAGTAAACAGATGGTGAAATTTGCCTAAATTTGTCTCACCCCGAAAATACTGATTTGCAAACAGCAACCAATAGCTGTGGTTTCTTGTGGCACTTTTTAAGCAGCTCAAAGTGCTAAGGCAAGTCCTTGGTATGTTAACAGGTGACAGTCCAGTGCGTAACATCATGAAAAGCATCTCTCGGGGGCCAGGAGTCGTGGAGGTGCATAAGCTTCCCATGGACATGACCAATTGATAAAAGTTCTATGCTCAGGATTTTGTACATTTTGTTAATTAGGCCCAAGAAGTAGGTCTTTGTGGCAATTATTCAGACAGTGATGTAAAAAGATAGCCTGACAAACAAACCTCCATAACATCACACAGAAGCCAAAGGGTTGGAAAAGCCTATTAACAAGCTCCCTGCCTGTCTGTTTGGAGACGCTGTTAAACCGAGAGTCCCAGCACCTGAGGCAGTCTGTTAATAAAGATCGTTTGTAGCAGATTTCTGTTCTATTAAGAATGGACATAAAACAGCATAATTTAAAATATGTCAATAACTCAAGGCAAAAATGCCAAACATAGTCTGTTCTGTCTTTATAAAATGGAGCAAAGTATAAACAAGGGAAGTGCCAGGAAGGCTTCTGCTGACAGAGTTTAGAGATTGATCATGATGAATAATGTGATCCTTCAAGTTAAAACAACCTCGTGGGTGGGTATCTCTGTGTCTTTTCTGCACTAAACTCCATGGATCTTTTTTATTTAAGGGCCAATGAGATGTCTAACCTCCAGTCCTAGAAGATACCTTGAAACCTGGGCCCTTTGTCAGCCTCGTGAATTCATAATAGCTTGTGAGTGCTTCATTTTTTTTTCTCTCTCTTTCTTTTTTTCTTTTTTTTTTTTTGGCTTTCTCCTGAGTGACATTTATGGTTTGTTTTGGAACAGGGCTTTATAGACACAGAGCTATGTAGGGTTGGGATGTCTTAGGAATATTCACTAAAGAATCTAAAACCACCGAGCACCGTGTCCCCCTTTGTTTTACACATTTGATTGAATATGTTAGTCTGTTTTCAATGACTGTGCTGCATTTTTTAACACAAAAAGAAGGACCAGGAAGTCAATATTCCTGCAGAGTTTATCTGGCACTTACAGTATGACAAGAGCAAAGGCTGATTGATGGCATTCTCTGTGACGGCTTTGGAAGGATAGGATAGGATGACAGTGCATTACTGCACATGTGTACTACACCCTGTGTTTAACAGGCCTGTAGATTAAAATTTCACATACTGTCTCCCACATCAGGTCTGGGAGGATGGTTGAGCCTGAGTGATGCTATCTGCTCTGTTAGAAGGCCTCTCATGAACTGAGTGGTGGCTTTAATTAAATCTAGCAGGTTGAGAAAAGTGATTTGGCAGTTTCAATTGATTTATTGTGTATGTGACACCTGGGCCTGATTTATTGTATTGACTTACAGAATTGGTTTTGGACACTTACCCTGTGTATTCTCATTCTTGTGTGGAGGATTCACAGCCTATAAATATGGAGAATTTTCATTCTATTGTGATTTTAGTTTTTGTATTTTTTCTTATTTTGTTGGATGGTAAACTGTTGTATTCATATTGTTAAAAATGTGATTGAAAGCATAATATTTTGTGGGTCTGCGTGCATGAACAGGGCTGCTTGAAAAGTTGTACTGCGTTGAAGTTCATTATCGTTATCCCACCTCAATTTGTGGGGAGAGAGAGTGAGAGAGATTGACAGTTTGGGATTTTAACTTAGTGTATACATTGCCAAACTATTTGCTCCATGTTATGGCTGTCTACATTTAAAAAATTTGGATTTTAGCTATAAATATGAACACAATGTCATAGAAAGTTTGTTCTTAGTTATCTGAAAATAGTGAGCATATTCAGCTGGATATTATGAATAAGTGTCCCCCAAATCAAATTTTACTGTAAGCAAGTCAATTTTAGAAAGTCTCCACTTCAAACTCCACAGAACATGTGTAAAACGGGAGGGAAGAGAAGGGAGGGGAGAGATGGGAGGGAAGTGAAGAGTCAAGCCGCAATGTCTTCCAGAAGGGACGGCAGCAAAGCAAGCAGGTGCCAATCAGCCCCAATGATTCTCTGGTCTCCAAACGAGTGGTTGCACATCCCAGTTACAGACACTGTAAGGATGTGTCAGGCTCCCAGCATTATAGCTCTCCATTTCCTACCACTGAGGCCACTTAGCCCATACCTAAACCTCCAGCCAGGGTTCTGGAACAAATCAGGAAAAATTTAAGGAGGTCTAGGTAAATCTCTCAGGCAAGTCAACTTCAGGTCAGCCAGTGGGTCAGCTCACCTTAACTTTCTGCCTCAGGATTAAAGGTTGGACTCTGTTGTTCTTTGTAGTAAGCTTCTCAGTGCTATTTCACCCACTTAGAATGGCTTCCTATTTTTTATTCTTGTACCCGAGTGTCTGTCTCAGTAAATTGCTTTGTTAGTCTTCATAGATTCCTTTCCAAAATACCCAGAATACACCTTTGAGCCCAAAGTTGGGACTTACTTCACACTAACCACCGATGACTACCTACTGTCCAGATGTTTCTTTGGGCTACAGTTGGGTCTACCAACTGAATGAAGTCTGTCCTGTTAAACGAGGCTCACTATTGAATAGATGATTACAAATCTTAATACACAGCCTGATCCATAGTCTTTCCTTTAAAACCCGGATTTACCCCCATCATTTTTTTTTTTTTTTTTGGTGGGGTTATCAGTTTAAATAGGGACTGGTTGCTCACCACCACTCTACATAGCTACATAGGGTTGATTTAAAAATTTTTACTTTATTCTCCATGGTACCTGCGTTGCTTCATATAACTCATGAACTAATTTGGTTTTCTGGGGGCTGTTTAATGGAATTCTCCAAATTGGATGAGATAGGATATACGAAAGGAAACCCAATTATAGGAGGCACTTACGGAACACCCACCTATATTTAAAACATAAACAGGTATGGATTTTAGCCCAGCATGAAATCTGCTTGGAAAAACCTCATTCATATAAAATTCAAATAGGAAATAATGCCAAATTACTTCTTAAAAATGGCTTTACTGAGATATAATTTATGTACAATTATATTCACTCTTTTAATTGTACAATTCAATGATTTTTACTAAAGTTTTACAAAATTGTGCAGACTTCACCAAACTCCAAGTTCAGAATGTTTTCATCACCCTTAAATAACCAGGTCTCAAACAGATAATTAGCTATAAATTTATGTATGAATCATCTTAAATTAATCATAGTGTGATATTCTGTGTGTAATTTAGGAAGAAAGCGTAAAGAACATTATATGTTTTAAGATGGTGCTCTCATGGGTAACTGTGCAGGTGACCTGGTTCACTACAGTGCAGCCTGCCCCTCACACAGAAAAAAATTTTGAAAATAACTCGTTCTGAAGTAGAATAAGTCTATATGAGGGCAAAAATGTATCACAAATTAGACATAAAGAGCTATGGCTCCTGTGCTAAGTTCAGATGAGGAAATACTTCATTATTAAACATCATCAGTCTGATTTACCTGTGTTGTGAGTTCCCTGCACATACCTGAAAGATCCTGTACCTGCAAGGTAAGTGCCAAGATTTCTGGAGCTGCTTGTCCTAATAGACTGAGAAGAGCTGACCTTGAAAGTACAGCAGGAAGAGAAGCAATGGTAAGTACGTTCTTCTTCACTATCAAAGATAATGATCGTAATGGTGTTTTTCAGTTGTGATGGCCATACCCAGTAGGCTAGAGAGCAGACCAGCAAGCTATTGAGCATTTCAAAATTTGGTCCATGAGCTACCGGTAGGTGTGGATTTAATGAAGCGTCTCTTCTGAGAAACTAAAGAATTCATCTGAATTATTGAAAATAAAAGACTGACTATTCACTTTTACCTTCACTAAAAGATAACATGACACCAAAGAATAGCAGTGAGCAAGGAAGAGTTTGGTTTGGCGTGTTTTTCAAGCAATTATCTTTTTATGGACAAAACTGTATTAGATCACAGGGGGGACATACTGCTTAGGTGTTCACCTTCAAAGGGTTTATAATCTAGTTGAAGAAGTAAAGTGTACTTTCCTTGAGCAAATTAGAGAGTCAATTCTTATGGCAGGAAGTACCCTCCTTTAAATAGCTGTGGTAGTGGTCTGATATAAATGATGTTTAGTAAGATGGACACTTGGTGATGTCTGATAAATATGGTCAGAACAAAAGCTTCCTAGATCCACCATCCCTTTCCTTTCTACTGCTTCATCACTTACCCAAATCCCCTATTGCCTCTAAGGATATAGAAAGTTTCCTGTTGTTGAATTGATCAGATATTAGTAAGCGCTTACTTTTACTGGATCAATAGTGAATTTTCAGCAGAGTAGAAAAGAAGAAGTAAAAGGGCTTATCTAGGGTAATAACTGAATACCCCTGCAACAACTTTCCATTTTTCTTACAAAATATTCATTCCTCTATGCAAGCATGTATATTTTTGGGGGTAAAGACTGTGATTTCGTAGTCTTGATAAAATCCCAGCATTTTGTGATACAAATGCATCCTTATTTCTGAAGCCCTTCAAGGCAAATTAGCAGCGTACTCCCTCCCTACTCTCCGTTTGTATAAATCATGGGTTGATTTTGTGCTGACACACTGGTACATTACTGTTACAGACATCGTGTTTCCCCTTATCCTGTTCAATGACCGAAGCATTTGTTTTAAAAATGACAAATGGTATCTATAGATCTGTGGATGCAAGGGTCATATATTATAGGGCGTACTATTTATTGACAGCTTTTGGTCTTATGGACTGTGGCATTTTATTTGCAAAATTAGACTGATTGCATCCTGCACACAATTGAATTTTATTTCCACAGTAGTAAAAGTCTACCTTGTTTAGGTGGAGTATCTGCCTAAATACTCATTAATGATAAAAAGGATAAGAGTCTGTCTTACCTTGAGCTTCCACATACCCTCTCAGGCTCAGCAGGCAACTGTTTGAGGAGGACACTCTCTTGATGAAAGTCCTTGATGTCATTTTTCCTTGGGTGAAGTGTTCCTACAACCACCTCCTGTCCACACTTTACTGTTCCAGAGGTTTTTGTCTTCAGTTGGAATCCAAAATCCTTTTGAATGGTGCATTGATGATGGGATAATTGATCAATACTATTTCTTTTTTATCCAATTCTGCTAATTTCAATTTAATATGCTTGTCTTAAATCAAAGGGAAAAATAGATGAGGGAGGAGTTTAAACTTAGAGGTGGTTCAAAGTGTTTTTACAAGTTACGTGTTACGTAACTACCACCTTATTTTTGCAGTAACTTAAGCGTGTTCTTAGTTTCTATTTTTCATATTTTCTTTTGATTTGCAAATCATGATAACTTTTAATTTAAGACTTTATTTAAAAATGTGGCAAAGTTATTTTTTGGAGAGGAGAGAGTATATCTTTTTAACTAGTTGACACTACCTGTGATACCATAATGAGATTTCTCCTTAAAGGCTTGTTTATAAAGCAGAATTTAATTGACTTAATTCATGACCAGAATGTTATTCCGGGCTGGTTTTGAGTAAACTTACCACATAAGTTCTTGAACATCACCTGTACAGGCAGGTTAAGGAATAACTGGTTGGGAATAGGACTTGCAAGGTGTGAGATGGAATTACCTTTCAGAGAGGTAATTTTCATTGACCTTATCATCCTTGAGTTATCTGGTCTTTAAACTCTTCCAACCCCATTTCCAGGTCATCATTTTCTTTCTAGTTTTATTGTTTTCTCTTCCAACTGTTACTATACCCTCTTGGTCATTCCTCTAGTAAAAATACACCATTCTACTTACTTTCTGGATCCTTTTTCTAAATGATTAAAGAAAGTCATCACAAGAAGACTGGGTGCCCCTTAACTGGGCCTTCTGAGTGTCCCTACTGGTGGCTGAAAGCTTTTATTCATGTAGCCTGAATCCCTTCCTCATTCCATGTTTGTATGGGCACAGCAATCTGCCAAATGTGTTGCCCTGGCATGTGGAAAGGATTGAACCCCCCCCCCCCCCCCCCAATGAATGCCTCCTGAGATCTTATTTTCTGTTTATGGAAAAATCAGATTGCTAGAAAGAGCTTCTTTGGGATGCATTAAAATCTGTGTCCTGTAGCTTCTACCAGTAGATCCTACTTCTGTACTAAGGGGATCATGCAGAATATGAGCCTTTAAACTCAGCCATCAGAACATTATTGGGAAGAGTTGTGCGAGAACTAGACTTCTTTCTAGTTCAAAAATTCCTCTCTTCACCATCTAGCCCCCTCTATTCCGATCCTTTTCCCGAGACTAACTCTTCTCTTTGACCTTTGATCTTATCTCCATCCCAATTAGTAAAGGGACTTGATGTATCACTTGTTTTTTCACTTAAATCCCTAGTTGCCTTCCTTCTACTATATCATTCTTTTTGCGAATTTGCTCTGATCTACCTTGCACCATATAATATAAAATAAATAAAGCTCCCCCCTTAGCCTTGCTACTTCCCAAAAATCACATAATCTTGTACCTTCCTTTTTCTGTCAAACTGTTTCACTAGATTTGCATAATAATCTATGTTTTACATTAATTTTTATAGGCAGCAAAGGTGCTATTCAGCATACTGTTTTATGGATTTGAAATAATCTAGTAGTTGACAGATTTCCAAAAGTAGGCAATGGCTATGTGTTGATAGGAATTAGTTTATAAGATCAAAATGAAACAAAAAATTAATACTGTCTAATGGATGAATGCATATATCTAGTCTAATCTTTTTGCATTTAGAAATAATCTCCTAGGAAAATTTTTGCCTTTATGTCACATTTAAATAACACATAACCCTCCTTCCCAATTCAACTATGCAAAACAGGAGTGGAATAATATACTGTTAAAAGATGTTGCAATCTATTAATTTTTTGTGATGAGTAGAACATAGTAATAATACACTGTAATTTAAAAGAAAATCCCAAATATTACAGACTTATGGTGAGCATCTCTTGATACACATGTGGCAGGATGGAGTATGCCATACCCTTCACATCCTTATTTCTTTTCCCTTCTCACTCATGATGAGATGGGACTCTTTGGTAAGACAGAAAAGAGACATAATCTTACCATGAAAGCATCAAATATTTTCTTTGAAAATATTTAATAAATAGCCAATATTTGTAAAATATTGGTTTGTTTCATGTATCTATTACTCCGAATAATCTACAAACTCACTCCAAGGAATATTGTGAAAAGCTACCAGCCCTTTCTAATAAAGCAGGAAATGAAGAAGAGAACAGAGGAATTAGAAAAATCCTGAAGAAATATTAAGGATGAACCCCACTCTCCTAAAACAAATGCCACAGAACATAAATTTCTGAAACATATGGAATACAGAGAATTATTTATAATATAAAAGTAAACTTTTTGTTATACAAAATTACTAAGAGAGTTCTCTTGAATAAAGAAGACTCCTGGTGCATTCAAAATAGTTCATTCTCTAATCACTTAATTACTGCAATTTCCAAATCCTCATATGAGCTGTATCTGTAAATATAAGAGTTTAATAAATAATGTATACAAATAAAATTCACTTGTATATGTCCATGTTAAAATTTTATGAAATGTTCCAAACTCAAACATGCTCATATTTTGTCTGTAACTCGTGGTGATATTCTAGATTTCCCTAAATTCTGAGCACCATATAAAATTAAATTTGATTAAATTGGTTTTCCTTGATGGAAGAGAACATTACTTAAACCTCTGTGTTTTGTAACCTCTGATTGTTCTCTGTTAAATGTGATTTGAAGGTCAAGTCTAACTTAAAGTCACGGAACACAGTGCAAATTCATTACTCCATTTTAATTCATGTTGTGACACAGATAAGATCCCGTGAATATCTGTACCTCTGACCCAGAATTGTGAAGAAAATCCATCTCTGTGATGCTGCCAAATCATTCAGACCTCCATCAGTAAGATTGCAGAGGCCCTCAAGGAAATAAAAGTTCACAGTATTCACCGAGGGATATACTATGTACCTATGGACACTCTGCTATCCTACAATGCAAATACAGATCACACAAAAAGGAAAAAGAACCAGGTATTTCTCACCAGCAAATGAAGCCATTAACATATGTCTTAACTTCATGAAGTACGTAGCCTTCAAAAACAAATGAGAAAAGGAGCCAACAAATAGGATTCATTACGTAAATTCATGAGTTTCTCAACTGAAAAGGATTATGTTAATTCAGCATAGCCCTTGTTTTAGAATTAAGGTGACCAAAGTCCAGAAAATATAAATTACTCACGATTGCACAAATTGTTAGAGGCAGAGCCAGGACAAGAGTTCAGGATTCCTGACTTTCAGTCTAGTCCAAAACCAATAACTAGTTGCTAAGACAATTTTATTCCTTGAGATGTCTTTAGGTATGAAAGGTCAAGAAACATACGCGGTTGGACAATTAAGTTCCTGAACTCATCCTAGAAAAAGTGCCACACACACCTCATTGCTGAATATCACTACAATCACATTCCAAGTACTCCCCTTGGGAAACTATGCACTCACACCAGCGCCTAGTCCACCCTTCAAAGCCATTTTGCAGCTCTTTTTCTGCAATGGCCATCAAGCTGTCATCGTATTACCCTTGATGTCCCGAATGTACTCAAAATGTCTTCTTTTCAACATTTCCTTTATCTTCAAGTCAAGAAAGAAGTTATTGGAGGCTAGATCATGTGAGTAGGGAGGGTGTTGCAATACAGTTATTTGTTCACTGGCTAAAAACTCCCTCACAGACAGTGCCCTGTGAGCTGGTGCATTGTCGTGATGCAAGAGCAATGAATTGTTGGTGAAAAGTTCGGGTCTTCTAACTTTTACATGCACCCTTTTCAGCACTTTCAAATAGTAAATCTGGTTAACTGTTGGTCCAGTTGGTACAAATTCATAATGAATAATCCCTCTGATATCAAAAAAAGATTAGCAACATTGTTGCAGCAAGTTCGAACTTAATTGCCACACCGTGTATTATTTTCCTAGACAATGCATTCTCAACAAGGGCCATATCCCTCCCAAAGGGGTGAACACTGGATCCTAGGGATCGAAAAATACCTTAGATGTTAGATATTGAAATGGTTTGTGGCCTTCCTAAGGACCATAGTATGTAATCAGATATATGACATACCTGTGGCATTCAGGTTTCAAGGTGAGGGTAAGTATGGGCAGGACAAGTAAAGATTAGGAAAAGAATGCTTAAAAATGAATGGTAGGGGCAATGATTTTTAAAACTTTGAGAAATACTGCCCTGGACCAAAGTCCATGTTTAGGATATTAGGAAAGTTGCCAAAACATTGGCTGAATACAAATGCTGGGGCTAAGTTTGCTTTTAGAGTTAAACTAATAAATTGGGATCCTGAAGCAGGCTTTGCCGTTCTCATTCAGTTTTGCTGACCTGTGTAAAGAATACCAACCTCCTTTTTATAGTACCAAACTCGGGTCTTCATCGCTTTATAACCAGAGGACAAATAAGAAAGAGGTTACACAGTGTGCTCTGTACTATGAGCAAGGTAAATAATAGGGTGCTGTAGGAATTCAAGAAAAAGGCTTAGTGTACTGGACAATACTCAGAAAGTTCTCAGGCTTTAAATACTACTTCTGTGCCTTAGTGCTGATTTCAACGTTTTTCTATTGAGGTTGTCCAGGTCTCTATTTCCTCACATATAAATTTGGAATTACCAACCTGACATAATTTTGGGAGAAATAAAGCCTGGAATATAGTAATCACCAAATAAATAATATGTATCCTTATTATTATTGCCTGTTAATACCTCCAGAAGCCATGAGACCTAGACTAGTTCTCCATCAGTTTATTCATTAGGTAATTTGTTCTTGGAGACCTTTTTATCTCCTCTTTTGAGAAATTCTCCCGCTTTGTCTTTGCCCCTCTTCTCTTTCATTCTTTCCCTGTCTTGATACTCCCTACCTCTGTCTTGGGCTCCTCTGTGATCTGTTTGCTGACTGTGGCGCCCCGTTCTGCCTGCATAAAGATACCTGAGCCAAACTGAACTGTGATGATAGACACAAGCATCACCCTTACCTTACATTTCTGCCCTTCCATACCCCAGAGTTTAGAATAAAATGTCTCACTCATTTATGTCTCCCCCATAAGACCTTTAACTGCTTGAGGCCAGAGATTCATTTATTTAACAGCTATTTGTTGGGCATTTACTCTGTTCCAGGTACTGTTATAAGGGAACTGTTCCAGACATTTTTCTACAGCTGTGAACAAAACAAAAGTCCTGCCCTCGTGGAATTTGCTTTCCTGTAGGGCAGAAAGTAATGTAAAGAAGAAGTGAGCCATAGAGTCTGTTAGTGGTAAAGGCGAAGGAGAAAAAAAATAATCAAGGGGGAGAATACATCTAGGAAGGAGTGTAATTTTAGAAAGTTGGCCAATTGGAGTTGACCCCTCCCTCCCTTCCCCCACACACATAAAAATGGCATTTGAAAATAAGATCTGAAAGAAGTGAGGAAATGGGCCGTGGAGATATTTAGGGGAAGAATCTTATATCCTAAGAGCTGAGAGGTGCTTTTTCATAGCTGCCACAGGGCCAGACTGTAGGTCCACATAGATCATTTTTAAGATGTTGGCTTTTACTCTAAGGGAAATGGAATCATGTCTTATGCTTCTTAATACTTTAAGTACTGGCCTAGTGCCTAAAACATGCTAGGCATTGAATAAATGATTAATGAATGAACCAACTCAGTCAACACTACATGTACACACACACAGCCCATTAAATGGTACACAAAGACTGGCTTTGTGATGTCCTATTTAGACAGGTATCATGTAGGATAAACCTGAAAACATAGAACCCACTGCAGACAATATCATTTAAAGAAATCGTAGTAACATATATGACTTTATACTTGACAATCCTGTGCTTAATAGACAAAAACTTCAGACTTGGTGAGGAAGTTGGGAAGAAGAATAAGCAGGATAAAGTAGGAAAAGTATTAGGAAGAGCCTTAGACAATTGTATAGCAACCAGAGTTGGTAGATCTAATACATAAGTAAATAAACAAATAAATTAACTCACTCACTCACTCACTCACTCACTCACTCACTCTGGATGCCCTGTTAAGTTTGTGTTTCAGAAAAAAAATAATTTTTAACATAAGTATGTCCCATCAATATTTAACTGGTTGTTTGGTATTTTATCTGGCAAACCTACCTCCAACAGGCAAGAGATAAGTGGAATCTCTGTATCAAAATTGACTTCTCAATATGGCCTGACTGCTGTGAGCTTTCGTCCAACAGTATGGTTTAAATGATTCATGGGATGTGAGTCACAAAAACCAGACTCCTGTGTACATTTATTTGCATCACATCATTTTATATTTATATTCTATATATTTTACAACATATATGATATATTAGTATAGTAGCATATTTACATATATACTTTATACATAATTTGTAAATAAACATTTATTGGAACTGAATAGTCAAACATTTATTCCTGGTAAGGGATGGGAATCAAAAAAGTTGGAGATAACTATTGTATTGATTAATAGGTAAGCAGCATTGGGACAGAGAATATATCTTTCTTTTTCAAAAAAAAAAAAAAAAAATTCCAATCAAGCCAATTCTTGTTTGCTTGGTAAAAATGTCACTAAGCTATTTAGATTGGGGAATTTGTAAAATTGACCAGATGTGCTGAAGTATACTTTTCTTGTCACAAACTAGCTGAATATCCACTAGGATAAATCACTGTGAGGTAGTCACATTTAAACAATTATTTTGATGCATTCTTCACCTTACTTGTGAGAAAAAAAAAAAGAAGAAGTTTATTTGGACTTGGTCCTTACACTTCACATAGTCATACTTTATTGTTTTGTTCTGACAATTACATGTCTATCTGCAACTTTGAAAAGATAAAAGGTGGAAAGAAAACAAGAAGCCACAAACTGCTCCCGTTCTGCCGAGTGACAGCATTGTAATACCACAGCATCTAGAGACAGATGGTGGCTTATAGCAGACATCAATCTTCAGCAAGAGTAAATTTAGGATAATGCCCCTCTTTGGTAATGGACATGTCTTTGCAAAGTTATTGCTGACAGGATCCTCTAACGTGCTGATTTGCTAAGACAAGGTTTTTATTGCATCTAATCTTGTCGTAAGGCATGAAAAAAATAGCCGGGTACATGTTTTTCGTGTATAGTTTTTACAAGAATTGCCTGCATTAGAGAGTAGCTAAATTGTTTTCCATATTTTATGGCACATTTCTAATGTTCCACCGCACACAACATTGATCACTCAGTCCATTAGCTTATTATGATATCCTGAAAGGAGATACTTCCTTTGGGAAAAGCCATTATTTGAAATGAGACGAAGGCTCTGACTGCATAGGACAAAGTGGGGTGGAATCTATTCAGCAACTGCTTAATTTCATCAAGGGAAATAGCCAGAAAAAATATATACACATGCAAATGTATATATTTTTTCAAAATGTCTGACCTATCCAAATCGGCTCTATGTTCTTAGTGAGTTAGACACTGCCTAACAGCTCAAACTATCCCCAATAAGGATGGAAACAGCTTTCATGATACAAAACTTTTTCATAGTTATACTACACATTGGAAAATACAAATGGCAGTATCAGGGTTCTAATAGGAAAATAGAAAAAAAAGAGGGACTTTAATATAGGTATTTGTTAACACAGTTTATAGAAGAGCTGAAAGGGCACGTGGGGACAGTGGAGCATCCCAGAGATTAGCAACAGCAGAACATGCCACCACCACCGGGTGGTACTTCCAGCGCTGGGACCATTCAGAGGTCCCGGGCCCATTCTGGGGCTGTCTTTGGGAGCTGGGACCAAAGGTCTGGAATCACAGTGCAGATATAGCCCCTGGGGGAGACACTCCTGAAGGGAAGTGAGAACATACTGGATTCTCCCCTTTTTCTACCCACTAGTTTCCAACAGTTCCTCCCTTTGGCAAGGGAGCCTTGCAAATGCAGCTCCCAGGAAAGCAGAACAAAGCAGGGAATGAATCTGGGAGCCAACAGATAAACACTTAGACAAGATGAAAATAGCTTCCTTTCTTTAGCACTTCATTTAATATGCTTCTGAGCATTGCCAATTCTATCCCACACATAATTTTTTCCCCAAAGAGGAAAACTTTGAAATCTTTGCCAGTAGGGCTAAAGGTTGAAGTAGATAGAGATTGGGGGCATATAGGGGGAGGGTTCCTTAGAACATATTCTGAAAAATTTGGTGAGATGGCTGTTTAGGCTCCTAATGCATTTGTGCTTTAGGAAATGAAACTGAATGGGAAAAGGGTGGATACCCTGTTGTATTCTGCACCTACTACACAGAATTTACGCGAGGTACTTCTGCACATGTCTCTTCATCTTTAGAGTGGCCTAAGAGGCGAATTCATATCTCTGTAGGGATCTAAGCTATGATAGCTTTATCTACCTCTGAAATCCCAAAGCCTGTCTTCCCTGTAGGGGGTCCTTTGTATCTGCTCTTGAGGTAGGTCGCCAAGACCAAGGTCTCCTTTGACAAGAAGTACACACAACTCTAATTATGTAAAACCTCCGGTCTGGAAACTTAATAACACATGAGTTACTGTACTGTATCAGACCTCGGGTCCAATCAATTATTTTGTCTCTGACAATAACACAGAGGGTTCATGGACCATCATGTTTGTTCTTTAACAAAATTCTTACCTACTTTTCAGGTTGTGTTCTAACTAATAATAGCTTATACTTATGAGTGATTACTAGATCCCAGGCAGTGCTGTGAGCGTTCTGCTTTTTTTTATTAATTACTTTAATCCTTGTTGTAAACCTGTAAATTGGTTTTATTATTATCTTCATTTTACAAATGAGGAAAGAGAGGCAAAAGCATTTATATAACTTGTCTAAATGAATCATCTAGTGATTGATAGAGCTGGATTGGAATACTGTGTCCTAAGAATTATAATACAAGGCTTCCCAATATCCCATGATGACACTTTACGGATTCCTGGCTCATAATTTTATCTAATTCTTTATTACAAGGGATTTCTAATGAATAGTTGTGATTATTTCTCTTGAGAAAAGGCAAAACTATAATTATATTCAATATGTACATGTCAAGATATTGAATAGGTTTGGGCTTTTAATATTCTCTTTTGAGGAAAGAAATTGATCTGGCCATAACTATTTTTTTGCATCCATTATTAATTAAGTAAAATGTTCTTTAAGCAAAATAAAGCAGCTGAAGTAATAATATTAGGATTTTAGTATTTCAGATATCAAACCCTAGGAGAAGGGACGGGTAAAGATCTGTTTTGCTGGGAAGGAGCAGGAACTGGCCACTAGAAGAACTCCAGACCCTAGTCAAGTTACAGAATCACAGAAGTGTCCGTCTTGTTTGCTCAGATTACATTTGAGGCCTGATTCAGTGTCTTTGTCTTTGCTGATTAAAAGCAAGCAATTAGTGGTGTGGCTCTACCACTAGACAAAGGAGGGGCTCACCGAGATCACTAACGTCAACCTTGATCAAGCCACCCTGACCATCACAAATGCCAGAACAGCGGACTTATCCAATCTTAGGGCCAGGAATGGAGCATGGGAGTGTTTATCATTTTTATTTGCCTGCTTTTCTGTCCACTACCAGCAATATAAGTTGCTGTTCCTTTTATAAGTAAAACTTCATGAAGGTGTTAGGGTGGTGCTAGCTCTTATTCTAATTCCTCTAGCTATCCTAGAAATTCATTGTACACTCTCCTTTTAATTTACTTATATGTGCCAATTTTGCTACTTCCAAGAATTCCATGTCTCTATTATTCACTGTGGAGGGAATCCTTGATACATCCCTAAAACTGTCATGTCCAAGACTCACTTCTATTCATAGTCTTTGTCTCTACTCGTTTTATCACCTTTTGTGACTTTTTTGAGTATCTCTCAGCATCAACACTATAAATTTATTAGATTTATCTGACAGGTTTCATACACTTAACATTTTAATCCAGAGGACTGTAAGTTTCATTTTTTAATAAACAGCCTCATCTTCCCTAATGTGACGAATAAAGTCACACTAAAAGCTTCACACAGGCTTATTTGCCACTTTCATCCAGAATCCATCCCTGCTTCATCCTGACTCAGGTTTCTCCAAACCAGCAGCCATGGCAACAGAAATTAGGCTTCTTTTATATAATTAAAAAACAACGGCATTTTTCCTGGACAGCCCTCGAGTCTCTGACTGTGTGCCAGCTCAGTGTCCCCTTCTGAAGGCAGAGCCTCACATGAGTGCTTCCTCCAGCAGCTGACACCATGCTTTCCCCTTGGGCAACTGCCTCCCTCCCTTAATTCCCCCACCCCCTGCTCCTATTTGGGCTGGATTGACATCTGAGAGCTGACCTGGCTAGCGAATTTGGTTACTAGGTAAATTCTTTTGTGGAGAGTGAAGAAATGACCCCATCTGATCCTCTCATGGAATGTTTGAATGGGAACCATAGGGAAGGGAGGACGGATAATGGAGTGGCATAGGCAATGAGAGGCAGATAGAAAGTAGTAAGCACAAAACGTGAGAAAAATAGAAGCAATGAAGGAGTAAACACCATGAGATAGAGAGAGCAAAACGCATATCAGAGTTGAAAGAGCCAAGAGGCAGAGACCAGGGGAGCCGGCTCACGGAATGGCTATTTGACTATTTCTGGGACTCAGGAGCTGGAGTTTTCAAACGTATGTTCCAAAGCTTCCCAAAACCTGTTGTGCACCACTTGAGACCATTTTCTGTGCCTCCTTACCTGTGTCACCATGGTAACAAAGTCCGTTATTAGGTGCTGCTTCTGGTCTGAAAGAGGCCAACAGGCGTTGTTATCTTATAATTAGTGTACCCATACACACGTCTGACTTTTTCAATTTGATGGGAAGGAGCAGAAAACTTTCTGCTTTTGACCCCGAACTTCTGATAGGTAAAAATATACATTTGCGTACCAAAAGCCAAATCCTTTGTTCTGAGAGTCCTGTCTGTAAAAATAATGAACACTCATTAATCATATAGAAATGTATGCCTAAGATGCTAAAAACTTAGCTTTTCTTTATTATATAATCTGTGTTCCTCTCTGAAACTTCTGCATTTCCGTTGTATTACTTGTAAAACTTTTGTTAGGATAGTAGAATGGATGTCAGTCACCACTTTGGGCTCTATAGGAGAGAAGAAAGTTTTTCTCGGACCTCTTAGGGTCCCAGGCCTGAAAAGTAAACTGACAAAACCAGATTAACAGGAGAAACCTATACAAATGTATTTAGTTTAGGCTTTATGTGACATGGGAGCCTTCATAAGAAAATGAAGACCCAAAGAGTTGGATATTTTTATGCTAGATTTGACGAAGAGGGGACAGTAGTGGAGGAATCTGATGGGTTAAGAAGTATGAGGTAAGTGTAGTAAACTGGAGAAACTTAGCAAATCCTTCTTGTTATATTATCCTTGGCTGCTTTTTGTCTTTGGAGTTATGGATGCTCCTTTCCTCTAGATTGAGAGGGCACCTCCAACAAGAGGATTTTATGCCAGCTTCAGGGAAGAAGGGTGAGTGCAGGAGAAGGCCAGAGGGAACTTCCTACTTCTGCCACCTTTTCAAACTCCTCCAGCATCCAGTACTCAAGATGCTGTATTTGGGGGTAGCATGTCCTGAATCCCATCAGCTCCCATAGCATTCAGTACTTATCTTTGCTAATATGCATTTGCAATTATTTTGTTAATGCTCGTTACTGCTGAAAATTCTATGAAGACAAGGAACCAAGAATTCTTGTTCATCAGAGCAGTAGTGAGCATTCCATAACTACCTGTTAATTGAAGAGTGGAAAAATGAAAGCCATTGTTACTTTTCTTTGCAGGGCCTTGTTAATTATCTGTTGTTCGGGTTCTAGTTTAGAGAACCAAAGACAAACCAGGCACAGAGATGGGGGACTGCTTAAATGTTTACGCTTCCTGTTGGTGGAAATGCTCGGGACCATGGAGTCCTTGGCTTTTTATCAACTGGCTATAGCATTTAGCTTTGCCTAAAGATCCAGAGAGCTTTTCAAGTGAAGTGAAGTTTTTGCTTCATTTCCTAGTTCTCCGCTACTTGAAGTGCTTGCACTGACTGACACTCAATGAGCTGTTCTGTCCCCCTAATAGTTTGAATTTTGGTATTTGAACGTGTTCTGGTGACTGCTCCCCACTGGCTGCTCATTTGCATTGAAATCTCTAGGAGAACTAGTCCTAGCTCCTAGTTCTTGTAGGAGCCTCGCATATGCTGATATGCTTATAACCATAGTTTCCTGAGGTGTTCTAGAAAATAACAACTCTGCGCAACGTAGAAAGTTGGAATTGAGGAACTGTAGTCAAATAGGTATGAAAAAGCAGTGTGAACAGATTTGGTAAGATGATTTTCCTGACTTGTTTGTCCACAATTTTTTCTTGCAGCATATTTGTGGAACCTACCTAGAGAAACACTACCTTGTGGTATCCTTGGTAGAGTCCAGCATTTTGTTTTTTTACATAAACTTTGTAATGAGCTATAATAAACTCAAAGAAAGCCACAGAATTATAAGCATTCAGCTCAAAAGATTTTCGTCAAGTGAACATCCTCGTGTAACCCTCATTCAGATCAAGAAAAAACACCAATATCATCCCAGAAGTGCTTCATTACCCCTCCCTCTAAGCATTACCGCCATACAGGTAATCCTGACAACTGTCCTGACTTCTAACAAAGAGGTTACTTTCAACTGTGTCTCAGATTTGTATAAATGGAATCATTTAGCATGTGCTCTTTGTGTCTAGCTTCTTTATTCTATGTTATGTTTATGAAATTCCTCCATTGTGTTACATGCAAGAGAAGCTTCTTCCTTTTTATAGCTGCATAGTAACCCTTTGTTGACTATACCATAATTTATATATTCATTCTGTTGATGAACATTTTTGTTGTTTTCAGTTTGGGGGCTGCACTTACCCTCATAGAGTTTACAGTCTAGAGGGAAGGACAGACATGACATCAATAATACACATTTATGTGTATTATAAATAATACAACATTTATATGAAGTGATAATTGGGGCAAATGCTATAAAGGAAAAGTGCCATGATCAGGGTGACCATTTATCCAGGGAAGTATGTCAAGGGCTTTGTTCTTCTTTGTGGATCAGACACAGGAATGTTGACAAAATACTGATCTATGATTCCCAGGATATTGGGTACGAGGAATTACTTCAACTCAGTGGTTTTATTGGATGACAGCATGGTAGGTGGTTTGTGGTCGGCTTAAGTGGGAAAACATGGTAGCAGTAGCCAGACCACGAATCTCAGAGTGTCTGCAATCTTTGAAATGTATATTGCAAGTTGCCAATCTTCAGCCTGTTGGGTAAAGGTTCATTTTGAAATAATTCCTATTCTAAAACATTTATATAATTTCTCCCATAAAAAGTGTTTCATGAATATTTCAAGAGGTATTTATCCTGACCTGGAAATGCTGGCAGAAAGACCAGGTTCCTTGTCATTCTACCCATCTCTCTCATAGATTATGTGAGGTTTTTTTCCATCGATTTTGTGTGTGTATGTGTGTGAAAACATTTCCAGCAGTAGAGATTTTGTACTTTCTATTCTTATTAGTTTTGTATCTTCTAAGATACCAACAGTGCTTCTATCTACTTAATCTAAGAGAAGTCACTTAATTATTTGCCTCCAGGAATGTCTAGGGAGAAAATCTGCTTGTATGTTGGCAAAGACAATCTTTGTTCTTTTGATATTTTTGTCTGCATTTTCAGTGGACAAATAATCTAGTATTGTCCAATGGATTACAGAGCAGATTGCATTTTCAGTATGGTTATTTTCAGCTTTTATCCAATGTTTCAACTGTCTTGTGTCATACAGGATGTTAATTGTTTATTTTAAATGACCGACTATGGGGTTCTATTTCTTATAGCATGATGGAATGAGCTAAAAGGCCTGCAATTTAAAAGTAATAGATTACTTTTTCTCTTTATTATTAAAAAAGATATATATTTTTATGGGTAAAAGTGATAAAATAATGACAATTTAAAAATGATCTTACTTTTAGAAATTTGGTGTATATTTTTATAGCCATTTATTTTTCTATAAGATTATATTTATTTATAGAAATGATGTCATACTCTCTATAAGCTGCTTTTTTGTTTGCTTTTATCATGTAACACTAGGTAATAAACATCTTTCTCTGTCATTACGTAGCCATAAATTTAAAAAATTAATGACCACTGCATATTCACTCATTTCATGTGTCATAATGTATTTAACCTTTGTTCCTTAATGTTATTCAACCACACAACAATGTTTAAAAGTTAAATGTGTGGCTGAAAGACCAAAGGCGCATGTAATGCAAATTTGGATAAAAGAAGATAGCAAAAATGATCACACAAATGAATCAGAAAGTTTTTACATAAATAATAGAAGGAAATTAGAGAAGCTAATCATGTTCATTTTGCCAGGAACAAAAATGAACCACATATTTTAAATATACTGAAGTTATAATAAAATTAGATTCGTATAAAAAGATCATGATATCAATGGCATACATCAAGAAAATTAGAAAATGTAGTTTATGTGTCAATGCACAGATCAAACAGCATACGTTTTGTTTGAATTATCACATAGTTTACTGGAAATCTCCAGTAAGATGCATCTTTTTATAGGTGGAATTCATCCATTCTTAATTATTCCTTCATTCACTCATTCAGCAATTGTTTGCTGAGGACTTGATATCTGGCCATCTCTCTCATAGTCTAAGGTTACAGTAGTGAACCAAACAAACATGAGCTTTCCTTTCCCAAACTCACAAACTAGTATAAAGAGCAGAAATTCAATATTTAGTTACATATTAAAGTGCACTGGGCTGAACTGTTTACCCTTCCCACTGTCTACTTTAGATAGGCTCAAGTAGGACAAAGGACACAGAAAGAGACTAAAGGAAAGGAAGCTTGTCATGGTATAGAGGTCTTATTATCTTAAAATCACACTGCATTAAGGCTAAACCACAGAGTGGTTTTCCTTCTTCCTTCTCTTGCTGCATAGTAGAATCCAAAGTCCAGCCACCCTCTCCGATCCTCTGTGGGGCTGGGTACAAGAACTCCAGAAGACACAAGGAAGCGGGGAGATAAAGAAGGTTCAAAGCAGGGATGTTTCCCTATTGACTGGAGAGATACACTGGATTTATGTATCTATGAATCTATGTGCTTGGATGTTTAAATTTGAAAACATAACTTCCCATGTGTGTTTAAAACGTTTTAGTGCAGTTTGTACTACTTTTCTCCCATTTAGTTGGAGAATTAGGTTAAAGAAGATAAAAACTAACTCTTTCGGAAATCTTGAAAACTTTTGGTGCATTATAACCAAAGAATCAGCTACTATAATCATGTATCTGGCTATGAAATATATACCCACTATGCTGTGTATATGCAAATGTCTCTGTGTGTCTTTGTATACATTTCAGGGTCATATTTATACCCTTCTTTACCTAAGAAGACCCTGGAATAGGGTATCTTGGATGCATATTAAAATCAGCTGGGTAGTTTTTAAAAATTCTCACTCTTGGGTTCCACTTCTAGAGAATCTGATCTGATTGGTCTGCAATGTGGTCTGTGCTTGGGAATCTTCAAAAACTGCCTAACACTAATGTCTGTGCAAGGTTAAAAATCACCAGCCTAAAGCAAAATGTTTTAGCTTTAAAAAGAGAGGTAAAAATGTATTTCCCTTCCTTATTACATGTGCTATAAATATAAGCATTACATTTGGAGCTGAAACCCCACAGAGTAACTATTGTTTTCTCTCATTTTTCTATCCTCCCCCAATACAAATGTCTGAGATGGAGCTGTCTCAAAACTCTCCCTAAATTCTTCCTCTCTACTCACCAGTTCTTGCCTATGATGTGCAGCCCTACTTCCTGTGATCTATGCAGGGAACTTCATATGCCTGAGATGTTCTCCCCTGCTTATAGCTTTATATTATAGGAGGAATTGAAATAAGCATCATTGAGATAACAATTCTGTTGCCACCTAGACCGCCTTCTGCTGAACTCATATTTCTTAAAACTATGCTTCTTCTTATGGTGAATGTGCATAAATCTTATTTCAGAATATAGATGAAATTACACTAGAGCACATATTGAAATAATGGAGCTACATGACTTAAGGTGAGGAAATAAACCTTTTCCATTTACCCTGTGGCATTTTGACACAAAATTTGAAAAAATAGCAAATTGTTAAGTTTCAAATAGCACATTTAGTTTCTCTTCTCTAATAAAGATATCCTCGATGTGGGGATGTGAGTTTTAAGGTGAACATGGGAAATATGATTTCAATTTCAACCTGAGCATACCCAAACTTGATCATTAACTTAAAATGTGAGTTACTGTGCTAGACTTAGGTAATTTCATGTGCCAACTAGATTTGCCTTTAAAATGCTCATCACATTGAAATTGGACATTAATAGTTGAATATTTACATTTCCAAATGGTCTACTTTCTGAAACTTGGAACACAGCATCAAGTTCAATTTGCAAAGGGATTCATCCATCTTTCAGTTTTTTTCAAACAAATGTTTATTGAATGCGTACTGTAGGCTAGACAACCATCAGCACTGATATACTAAAATCATAGGGGATTCTCTTATGGAACTCATATTCTAGTGAGGGATACAGGTAATTAAGATATAAGCGCATAAATCCAAAATGACAAATTGAGATAAATACAATGAAGGAAATGGAAAATTTATTCTAATGGCAAATAAAGTGTGAAGAATAAGCTATTTTAGAGTCTTGAAAATTTAAAAACTCGTCTTAGGGCATAGGGATAGCATTCTTAGTATTGGAAACAGTATGTGCTGAAAGGTACCAAGCATGAGAGAACTTGAAGTGTTCAAGTTCACTTGGCTGGAGTTCATTGAACTGCTGGTGACTGAGGTACAAGATGGTACTGAAAGGCAAATTTGACCTTGGAGGATAGGGTAACTTTAGATTTTATTTAAATAGAATGGGAAGCCTTCGCAAGCATGATCAAACTAACATTTTAAAAACATCATTACATCTGTCTGTGGAAAATGAATATATTTAAGGCAAATATGAAATAAGATGAATTAACTGGCTGTGGCAGTAGTCTGTGTGAGAGATGAGTAGTCTGTGTGAGAGAGCCTAGATTATGAAAAGGGCAGAAGAGGTTGATTTGGATTCATTTTAATAATTGTTGGAGATAGAGCTAACAAGTCGTGGTAATGGATTGGATGGAGAGGCTTAGAACAGGAAAGAATTGAGGCTTATACCTAGATGTCTGGGTTGAATAATTGGGTATATGTGTATGCTATAGGAATTACTAAGATGGGAAAGACTAGTAGAAAACAGGTTTTATTGCTCTTGTTATTATTATTTCAGTGGGACTTGTGGAATTTGAGTTGCATTGTATATATATTAAGTCTGAGATTTCTATAAGACAATTACACTTAGATGTCAAAGCATAGCAATACAAGTATATAACTCCTGTGTGCAGAGGAGCTCACGGGACTAAAATAGATTCAGGCAACATTGGCATACGGATTTTAAAGAAACCTTTTTATTATAGATTAAAATGCACACAGACATAGAGATTAGTACATTGAACCCCCATGTGCCATTCAACCAGCTTCAACAACCATCAACTCACGGCCAGTCTTGTTTAAACTATCTCCATCCATTCCCTGCGTCCCTCCACGCCACCACCACTAACTACTGGATTATTTTGAAGCAACTCCTAGATCGCATATAATTTCCATCATTGATTGTTCATCATGGATTTCTAAAAGTTGAGGACTCTTTATAAAAATACAATTACAATATCATTATCACAACTAAAATAACAGTAAGTTCTTAATATTATCATATATTCAGTCAGTGTTCCAGTTTCCTTGACTATCCATAAATAATTTGTTACAGATTGTTTTTGAATCAAGATCTGATTAAGGTCTATATAATTAGTTGATTTTTTTTTTCTTTTATGTTTCTTTCCCTTTCGTCTCCCTCTTTTTTCCCTTGCATATTTGTTGATAAACTGAATTTGTGGTCTTACAGAGATTCTCACAATCTGTATTGCATTCCCCATGGTGTCATTTCCCCCATTATTTTCTCTTTCTTTATTATTTCTTATAAATTAATAGTTTTTTAACCAGACTCAGCTTTGATTTTTTTTGCCAAGAATATTTCATTGGTGGTAGTATGTATTTCTATCAAGAGGCACAATATATGTGATTATCTTTTTCTGATGTTAGGAGCCACTGGTGATCATTGCTTAGATCCATTGTTTCATTTAATATTGCAAAAAGATGCTTCAATTTGGTTTCTGGGTAATTTGGATGCATTTCCTGCCTTATACCTGGAATCAGCCATGTCTCTTAGGAAACACAGTTCCTTTTAGTTGAAAATGGAATTGAGAGAACACAGTCTGGGCACTCATTGTTGTTGGGTTGGTCCCTGTGGATATAGCTAGGAGATAATCACACATTCGTATGGATATTTTCCTTCTATATTCAGAATTACCAGGCTTTTACTTAACCTCTTCAATCTTGAACAGCAATGGTTTCTAGTGTTATCGGAAAAGATGAGTGAGAGTGTGGAGAAGACTCATAACCTGAGTCCTATAAAAACAGACAGGGGATGGAAAAGAGGAAAAAGACCTAACAAAGCTGGTAGAGAGGAGCAAAAGGGAGTGGGCCCTGAAAGCAGGATTAGATAATGCTATGAGGATGAAGAGGCAATGGCGTTGGATATCCTGAGGAGTTAAATAATACGATGTGAAATTGTGCGAATTTGTATTTGGCAAAAAGGAAACAATTCTTGCAGCGGAATGACAGGGCAGAACCCCGTCAGACTGAGTTGATAAGTAGCTGGGAGATGAGAAACTAAAGACAGTATGAATAGGGATACGTCCTAATTCTGAAAGATGGAAATAAAGTGGCCATTTATAAGCTGCTTTGCCTGAAGAAGTATCTCTTCATTGATAAAACCTAGGTCTCAATCAGAACAAGTTCTTTTTTGAAGAAATCTGAGAGTAAGGCATCCATGCATACAAAATGTAAATTAATAGATTTCAGCACAGTTTCCTTTTACATTCCTGGACTCCTTAATGTACTAAATTATTCAATGTATGAAAATGTATTTAAATAGTTCTTTTGACAAGTCTGTTCCGTAAACCAAGAGAATTTCCATCTCACTCAACAGTAGAGGGTTTATAGGAATCATAAAACCTGATGTCTTATCACACGTCCCATCTCTCACTATCATTTCTTTACATTAGCCCCGAATTCCTCTCTTGTCCGACTGATTATTCCATCGTTCAGACTGTAAGAAGATTCACAGGGTAAAGGAAAAAAAAAATATCCAAACTTTCTGTCATTTCCGTGTGTTGTAATAGCTTCGCCTAAAGTAATTACCTAGGCCATATATTCTCAGCCTCACTGGCTTGGCCAGATGGTGTGTTCCTCTCCTCTACAGACCGTTAGTTTATTTTAGCAAACCCTTGAGACTGCTTTAACATCCCATAAATGTAGTGGATGAAGGCCAGGTTCTTTCTAGGTTAATGATTTTGAGATCAGTATTTTTGAAACCTAAGCACTGTTTCAGCAAAGGGAAAAAAACTCAACAGATGGGAGGAAGGGTCACTATCAGTGATTATGATGGCAGTAAAACAGCTTACATAAGGAAAAGAACAGACTGTGTGGCAGAGTTTAGTCCTTCCCCCTGGTTATGTGATAATAGATACAGAAGCAAATCAGCCATGCCTGTTGCTTCACAGAGAGTCCTTAGGAGTGGAGATAAATGGGGAAATGACAATAATTATTCTCATGCTTTTTGGTTTGGCAATGTTTTACGTACTAAGAGTTCTTTTTTCCAGAATTGCAAGGCCTGCCCTGAAACGAAGGGGAACATGTTATGGATTAACTTTTATTTGATAACATATAGTCTATAGCAAGTAATTTTAATATTTTTTGGAGAATAGTAATCTTTCGACAAAAGAAGGCTCTATGTAAATGAACCCAGTGTGACTACTCAAATTCAGCAAATCATTTCTCTGGGAGGGATAATTCTTTTTAATGACTATGATTATAAACAGTTCACCTAAAAACAGTACCTGCAAAGACATGGGTGTTTCTCTTACAAAGAAATTCTAGAAAGGGAACAAAGGTGGGTTTTAAAGAAGGGAAAATATGAAGGATTAATAGTATACTTTGAACCATATTTCTTTTCTTCACACAAGTCCAGGGATGATAAGAGCCCATCTTGGCTTCAACTTTGCTCTGTCTCTTTTGTCTTGATTTTGCCATCGCCAGAGAGCTTCATCTTTTGAACAGCATGTACAACAAAGATCAAATTGAAACACCTGAGATAGAACTGGGGGTGAAGGATTGGTATGAGAGGTAGAGTTGAGTATGGCTAAAGATCACTAATAGCTATGATTTTGTGGGGGAATATATTTTTCCTTTGAGTCTTATATTTATTTTTGACCTTAATATCCCAGCTCCTAAATTATCTGCATTTGCTGATACATGTGTAACTGGTCTGAAAGAAGTATTGTATTGAAGAGACCAGGAATATGGATTAAATGTCGTGAAGAATGGCCTTCAAAAATTGCACCACATGATTATAAATGCCTTTCTTATTGGCTAAAATCTTGAGGCATGTGTACACTGGATGCTAAACTGATGCTTAGAAATTTTGGACCTCAAAGATGGCTGGTGATGCCAGTTTTACTTCTACTCTAGGGTTGATGGAATCAGGACGGGGGAGTGGACCATTCCATTCCTAAATATGAGGTGATAAATGAAAACTGTCATTTCCTCACTGATAAGTTTTTAATTACCTTAAGGTTTCACATTAAAACAAATGATTTGACTCAAAAGATGCCACGCATTTGAAAAAGCTTAAGTTGTACAAATTGTGCTGTAGCTGTGAGTATCTCAAAACTTTTTTTTAAGAAGCGATCTTATCTACTTGGAAAATATGCCTCCTTCTTGATTTCCATTCATTTATTTAAATATTTAAACGTAAAAAGCACTTAGCTCCCATTTGCCAAAATGGTTCATATCCTAACATAATCAAAATTACCTGTGCTGATGAAAGTAAGTAATGGGTCTGGAAAGAATAAGGGAATAATACTTCGCACTTTATCTTATTTCAAAATGTTTCTTTTATAAAAATTGGAGGAGGGTAGCTCCCTTTGTTCTTTAGCTCTCAAATCCTGCCTATCACAAAGCCCGGTTGTCCATCACACAAAAATGAAAAGCTTTCTAAATTCATGATAAGGAGCTGACAGCCTAGGAAGAGTCAGTGGGCAATACTCAACATCCTGGGGGGCTTCCCACCTGTCTCAGTGTACTGTCAGTATATGCTAGCTCACATTTCCTTTCAGCCATTTCTAATTGTCCTGGGGAAAACAGTCTCGAAGTCTCCGTTAAGCACACAAGTCATCAATTTTTATTCATCATCACAAGAACAAAACATTGCCAAGTTTTACATTTGGGTTAGTTTCCATCATTTGAAAAAAAAAAAAAAAAAACATAGTAAAAAGCTCTGCCTTCACTTTCTGAACTGAGTTTAGGAATGCTTTTATCTCCCATTTGCAAAGAAGTTCTCCATTTTTCCTGTGGAGTCACTGTCTAATCACGTTCTCTCACATTGGGGGGATCCCATCTGTTTACATTAGCAGTGAGCAGGCAAAGCAGAAAATGGAGGGAAAAAAATTCAGAGGTGGAAACAGAGTCTTGAAAACGTGTGAGAAATGCTCAGAAAGCACACATACATACGCATGTTTTAGCAGCCTCCTGGAGACAATGGAAATCCCTCCTCTTCTTGAAAAACCTCCCTTCTTCCCTTTGCTCTCCAATTCCCATCCAAAAACCAGTGTTTAACAGCGGTAATGTTCCCAGAATGAAACAAAATGTGTTTCAGAGGCAGTATGGGAGGCTGAGAGCCGTGAACATATGTGCAGCGTAATGGAGTACTAAAATATAGGCCTTTTTAATTAGACCCCAAAACTGCTTTTTTAACACGATTTTTTAAGTTAGAGAATTGCATGGTTTTCTGTCATATAGATTCATGCCACCGCCCAGCTTTCTTTTTAATTAATGCACAAATACAGGATACGTAATGGGTTGCCCAGCGATGGCACATTTATCCTCACTAATGAGGATACAGTGTGAGAATGCTCACTTCTTGCCTAAGGCTCTGCTGTTTTCAGTTCTTCATCCTGTAATTGCAGGATTAAATAGTTTGCACTGGCTTTTGTGATTGGAAAAAGGAGAAACACAGTTTAGGAAGTTAAAAGTCCACTTGGATGTGGCATAGTTACCATTTCCTGCTTGTGCCAAGATGTTAAAATTTTCCGGATGCAGGATTTCTGTCTTGCCAACATCCATCCCCAACACAGCCCCAATTCTCAGAATAAAACTCTTTGGTTGGACAGAATTAAATAGTAAGAGTACGAGCTAGTCTAATGGATCAGTAAGAAATACTGGGTCAGATGCCTGAAAAGGAGTTGAGGGAAAATGCACAATGATGGCAGACAAATGTCTGGATGTGGCGAACACCAGCTCATCAGGCCCTGAGCAGTTAGAGTGTCTCTCTTAGGTACTCTGCTAGATATGAAAACGAGCAAGAGAAAACCATGCCATCAAGCACAGCACCATCAAATGCATAAGATGGGACAGATGTAAACAACTGAAATATAAGGTAGACCAAGTTTACTTAAGAGAGTGCCAAACTATCAATGATGGGTAAAGCTTCTTGGCCGAGGTGGGAAATGAAATTGGTGAAAAGGTCCAGCAAGACATATTTCAAAACTGGGCTTTTTGCATTAAACAGAGAGTTAATTTGTTATTGAGGTGGTTGTTGTTTAACATCTTTTTCCTTGGCCCCTGTTTTTGTGTACCTGGTAAGATACAGACCAGGAAAGGAAGGAAGTGTTCAGTGAGAAGCTGGGGAAAGAGAAACTCAGGGATCTGAAAAGTTCACCGACAAATTAATAGTTGAAAATAAAAGCTTAGTGCAGAGATCTAGTGGTTTGCAAAAAAGAAGAAAATGACCAACGTCTCACTTCTAATAGGCCTCATTTCATGAACCTTAGTGTATCCTAGATTCCTTTCATTCTGCATGCATAGAAATTTCAGTTGGGACCAAAATAAAACGAACAAGCAATATTTGCCATTGATATAAAAAGTATAAAATTGCTCTATTTCTAGATGGAAAGATACGTGATGTAAATTGCTTATTGACATGTGATTATAAATTCTAATAATGAGGGAGTGCGTATGAATAAATAATTTGCATGAGTTTGTATTAATAAATACTTTGTTTTGGTTTTTAAATGGCATAAGGAGATGTGGGTTACATAGAGAAAAGTTCATTCTTATAAAGAGACTGGCTCTAAATTGATTTGTACAATATCTAGTTAACATCTCTCAATACTATATACTGACAAGAACACTTTATTAGAAGGGAAGAAACCTGTGTTACAGTTCTGGTTCTGCCCATTACAAACACCATATCCTCAGAGAACGTCCCCAAACTTTTATCTGAAAAAATAAGCATAATATCCGTGCTTCCTTTTTTTGTAGCAACTTCTGAGGGTTGATAGAGATATTTTATGTGGAGGTGCCTTAAACATTTGCACATTAACATTCAATTAAATAGAATCTTGTGAATAGATGCTTTGAAATGTTAAATTAATAACAAGCTGAAATAAGCCTCTTGTAACTCAGCAGTCTAATCTCTTACAAAGGAAAAGACTTGATGTTCAAGAATTTCAAGGAAGTGATGTTTTCACATACCTTTGTTTCTTGCTGAAGATAGTCCATTGCTATAACTTATCTAATGCAGAGAGAACATTTGGGATTTCTAGCAGTCATCTGTATTAAAGCCATGTAAGTTAAACTTAATCCATTGAAAGCTTCTTTGGAATTAAATTATTTTAAATGGATAAATGGGGCCAAATATAATCAAATGTAGTTGATCATTGGATTCTGAAAAATCTTCAGGAAGGTCACTGCTAATCACCTTGCATCATGAACATATAAATCTAGCCACTTTAATCTCTATCTAATTTTTCAGTTTTCTCATCAGCATTGTTGTTTTATTTTGGAACCGTATTTCCAGAGGTTCTTTCTAAAGGTGCTTAATGGAACATTTGCTTATTTTGAATGAATCCAAACAGTCTCTGAAAAAACTCGAATAATGTAGTAATTTTTAGTTAAATTTACTTTAGCTAATCTTCCCTTAAAAAGCAATTAAATTGGTCTTAAAAGTACCAATAAAATTTTCATTTTGATGCTGTTTTCATTAAGTTTCTTATAAATTGTGTTATTCAGGGATTGTATATCAGAATCTTGCTGAAAGACTGTTTAGCTTCTTGTAACTAAATAAGTAGAATTAAAATGTTTACGCTCTACTTTAATCATGTGCGCATTTAGATTATTCCCAGCAAATCATTTTTACTTTTTTTCCTTCAAAAAAATCCCAAGTTGAGGAAATACTTTCAAGGTTTGTTTGGGTAGGTAGCTTATTAAAGAAGAAGGAAGGAAGAAAAGAAGGAAGGAAGGAGGAAGGAAAGAAGGAAGGAAGGAACTTCCTTCCTCCGCTCCTTCCTTCCTTCCTTCCCTTCCTCCTTCCTCCTTCCTCCTCCCTTCCTCCCCGCCCCTCCCCTCCCCCTCCCTTCCTTCCTTGTTGTTGCCTTCCTGGCACCGTATCTCACAACCAAAGGTAGAGAAAACAGCTACATTTCAGACAAAACCAAAGTAAGAACAGGAGAGCCAATAGGAGCCCTGATCCCTTCTGGATCTCATTTTTGGGCTTGCATAGGCCGTATCTTTGCTTCTCTCTTCACTGTTTCCCCCTCTCTAAATAAATTGTTTTACTGGATGTATAAAAGTGTACAATTCAATGAATTTTCACAAAATGAACTCACCAGTGAAATAATCACCCAGATTGATAACGAGAACCGTACCCACGTCAGAAGATCACTTTTTTGCCTCTCCCACTCAGTAGCTCTCTCCACCAATGGTGAACTTCTATCATAAATTAGTTCTACCAGTTTTTGAACTTCATGTAAATGGAACTATACAATATGTAGTCTTTTATGTCTGGCCTCTATCACCTAATATTATTTTTGTGGGAGTTATCATCATGTTTCATTTCTTTCCATTGCTATATAGTATTCCTTTGTGCAAATATGCCACAGTTTATCCATTCTACTATAGTTGGAAATTCAGCTTGTTTTCATATTTGGCTATTAAAAAAAAATGCTTCTATGCACATACTTTAACTTGACTCTGGTGCACATATTTGTGCATTTCTGTTAGATGTGTATCTGGGAGTAGGAATCCTTGATCATAGGTTATGTGCATATTCAGTTTCAGTAGATACTCCTAGGCAAATTTCCCAAGCGGATATACCAACAATGTATGGCTTCTCCAATTGCTCCACACTCTTACACTGTAATAAGGTAAATGTAAATTAAAACAAGAATAAGATGTTAAGATAATATCAAATTGCATTATATTATAGTATTACATATTCAGGATAAAAGTAAGCGTGTATTAATTATAGCATTTTTCAAATCTAGAATTTTCATTTCATTTCTTTTATATAGATTCCTTTTCTCAGCAGAAAGTCTACATCTTGTCATCAATTTTGGGGGGCTCTTAGTCACAGTTATGTTAAAGTCCATGTGCGATAACTCCAATGTCTAGATCATCTGTGTGTTTCTATTGTCTGTTTTTACTCTTGGCCCTATCTCTTGGTATGCCTTATAAATTTCAATTGAAGGCTGAATTTAAAACAAAACAAAAAAAAAATTGAGAGGGTTTGGAAATCCAAGAGAAGATTTTCTTTAGCTTTTTGTATGTGAGGAGTAGGAGTAGGCCAACTTCAACCGGTCTTACCCTGAAGTGATTTGGGACCAGATTTTAACCTTTGTAAGCTTGATTTATCTAGTTGCTCAGATGTCCCAACTGAAGGAGAAGCTGTTTACTAGGGTCTTTTGAGTTTGGTAGGCTGTTTGCTCCTATCTCTATGTTTCAGCACAATGAGACTACTGATGATTATACTTAGGTTTTCAGCCTTTTAGCAACTGTTTTCTGTTTGGTTCCCCAGACTTGCAGTCTGTTTCATTTACAAATGACAAATGCTCCCAGGGGAAAGCAGCTCAGACTGTCAGGATTACTTCTCTGAGCTTCTCTTCTCTTCAAAATATTGGACCCTCAGCCTTGAGCTGCCTTGCTAGCCCTGAATGTCAACATTTTTCTCCCCAGGTCCGTGAGCCTCCTGAGGGCTAAATTTAGCTTCTATACCCCTTAGTCAACTCTTTCTGCTTGATTTATTAACGTGTCAGGCAACGCTACTTATGAATAACAAATGGATTGAGGCAAAAAGCAGTATGGGACGTCATGTTTACCTTAATGACTTGCTCTTATCCCAGAGATGTTGACCCATCAAGCACTGGCTGTTTTGATAGCTCAATAATATTTCAGAGAGATTACTATTATATTTTTTTCAGTTTTTGCAATCGTCCTTATTATGAAGATGGATGTGTAATAAGATAATCCACCATCACCAGAAGAAGAAGAACTCCTCTCTTTAATTATCTCTTCCACTGGATGCCAATATTCTCTGCTTTTACTCAACTTACGCTGACATTGTCCTTTCTGGAGCCTCATGACTTCCAAGTTCAATAGTCAACAGACAATAAAGAAAGTTTTGTGTGTCAGTTCCAAATTTTCAAGATGAATTCTAGTTGGTCAAGCATTATAACTGACACTGGGAGTTATGTGTGTCAGGGGTGTCGTTTGGCACGTTGTTTAATTGACAGGGAATCGGCGAAAAAATTCTCTAAGAAGCAGTAGCAGGATTTGTAGAAGGGAAAAATGAAAATACTACTATTCAAAAACAAGCGGACTCAGAGAAGAAAGGCAGATAGCATAATAAACAGCCTGAAGTTGCAATCTCCAAGAGCCTGTTTCCTAAGATTTTTTGTTGTTGTTGTTGTTTTGCTTTTGTTTTTGTTTTTAAAGCAAGGAGCTACCATGTCATCTTTTCAAATTCAACAGTCAAAAAAACCTGTATGTGCTTGATATAGTTTTAGTTGTATTTCTGTGACACATTCAAAACATCCTAATACATAAAACTCAACTTCTAGGTTGATAAAATTATCTGACATAACACAGGGTGAGAAAATAACAATTTTTAATTCTTCTCACACTTGTATTGCTCAGTTCTGTTGATCCTCTTTAGTAGGTCCTTGGTCTTATCACACAGCTATGGAGTGGTTTGTAGTGTTTCGGTTTCTTTTATATTTCCAACTGTGAAACATTCACCTTAAGAAATTAGACTCTGTCAGGTAGCCTTCTAATATTTTCTGAAAAATGCTGGCTCTCTGCCATGCCCATGTCACCATGCCCACACAGTTCTACAGTAGTTTGTAACCTGTGCACTCTGTTCCCTAATACGTACCCTATTTTCATGTAGGAATAGGTGGGGCTTTTCAAATCCTGCTCAGCTAAAAGAATCCCTTCTTATGTGGCTCCACTTTGAAAAGAGAGAGTCCTTCATTGAAAATAGAGGATCTGTATAACACTATGAAACATTTCACCCCCAAACAGCTCAGAACCTAGTTGTGGTTAATTAGATATCTTTCCATGTTGGATAATTCCATAGTCTTTACATTCTGGCTTAAATCTTTTCTTGAAATAGGCCATTCTAAAGAGAAATGTAAGTAATTTATAACCCTTGTGGAATACATTTGTTTATTCATTGAACAAATATTTAATGGATAAGTCTTATGTATCGGCCTTATTCTAAGCACTGATGACAGAATGGTGAAAAAGATAAATAAGGTTCCTCCCCTCAGAAAGGTTACATTCTAGTAGTGGAAAACAAGAAGTAATAACAAATAAGGAAATACGTTTGAATAATTATTTCAAATAATAATGAAAGCAATGAAGAAAATAAACTAGCGTAATATAAAAGAAAGTGCAATTATTATGGGGAAATGTAAGATATGGTAGGAAAGGTAGAATGCTTTGAGGAGGTGACATTGAATCACAGACTCAAAGCATTAGGTGTCAAAAATCTAAGAAAAGTGACCCAGGTAGAAGGACGAACAAACGCCGATATGCTTGTGCTAACTAGCTTGCAATGACCCCTTCTTGGTACTTATGCTTTTGTATAGTATCCTGCCAGAATGAATAGTGCTAACTTGTGTAACCAATATGGCAAAGCAGAAATAATGGTGTGTGACTTTTGAACCTACATCATAGAACAACATTGAGGCTTCCATCTTGCTCTCCTGGACCACTCATTCTTGGGGAAGCCAGTTGCCATGTGGTGAGAACACTCAAGCAAACATATGGCTAAGGCCGTGTAGTAAGGAACTAACACATCCTGCCAAGCGCCAGTGAGGAACAGAGGCCTCCTGCCAACAGCCATGTGAATTAGCTATAGTGGAAATGAATTGTCAAGCACCAGGTAAGCCTCCAGATGACTGCAGCCCAGACCAACATCTTGACAGCAACTTTGTGAAAGACCTCAAGCCAGAACTTATCAGCCAAGTCACTCTCAACTTCATGAACCACAGAAAATGAGAAATAATAAATGTTTGTTCTTTTAAGCCACTAAGTTTGGGATAAGCTGTAACACAGCAGTAGATAACTCATGTAAAGTTTAGTAATGAACGTGGAGTGCTGCTATAACAAATGCCTAAATATGTGGGATTGGCTTGGAATCCAGGCAGGAAGAAGATTGATGGACTTTGAGGAGACGAGAGTGAAAAGCTAAAGTGCTTTGAACATGGTGTTGGTGGAAGCCTCATGGCTTTGGAGGAGGCTGATACTCAGTGTTTAAAATGGAATGAAAGAAAAAGTATCTTTGTTATATATTGGTAGAAAGTTTAGCACCACTATTACCCGTAGCTATGTGGAAACTAGAAAATGTTGTTAATGAATCAAGCGATCTAGCTAAAAAGATTTCCAAACATCTTCTCAATTATAGTAAAATGAAAGAGATAAGCAAAAACTTAAAGAAAAAATGTTAAACCAAAAAAGAGACTGGACTTGATGGTTTTAAAAATTTCAAGCCTCTTCCAGATGACAAATAATGCTAAAATTAAGAAATGGTTTTCAGGGAAAGATGAAACCCAAGGCCCTGCTGGGAAAACAATAAAGCCAAGTTGATGACAGTAAAAATCACTTACCAAGACCTTATAAAAAGCTAATGTGGCACCTCAGAAACCTTCAGTAAAACAATACAGTTTCTAAGAAGCTTAAGGTCCCTCAGCATTCTCCAGGGAAGGCCAAGGTAGAGAAGGTGTTGTCTTAAAGAAATTTCTGGATATGGATTTCACCTAAAGGATTGAACTCCAATGCAACTCACAAGTAACCCACAGAGTTTTTAAAGTGATTATATTGGCAGAAATACTGCCAGCTTGGACTGAAAAGGATAGAGACAATACAAAATGAAAAGAACACCTTTAAAATTCTATTGGGTGGAAGCAGGCTAAGGGAGCTTTGCAGCAGCAAACATAAACTACCTTTTGTGGAAAAGGAAAGATGAGTGAGTGGATGGAACCAAGAGATCAGAGGGCAGAACCAAGAGCCATGCAGAGTTACTCTTGGGCCAGAGAAAGACTAGGTTCTAATAAAGGAACTTCCAACATTTGTCTGGCTGGATTTCAGTGACTCCTGTGTGCTTCCAATTTTACCTGATTTTGAGTGGTTATCCTAGGCTTATCCCAGCATTGTATGCTGGTGTTAAAGGAGACAGATAAGTTATTGCTACAGTTCATAGATCTTAAGATCAAATGAAACAATACTAGAAGAGCTGCACTTAAGGAATTACATCTGAGGAGACTCATCTGCACTGGGACCTTTATTTAGACGACTAAATTGGATTTTGAGCTTGTACTATAATAGAATGGGACTTTTGAGGGTTATTTTTTTGGGGTGGTATGTTTTGCATGTAGAGAATATGTAGATCATTATAGGACAGAGGGAAGACTGTGCAAGACAGCCCCCAAGGTAATCCCACTACCCCTCCCTCCAGGTAGCACCTTCCCATATTGAATAGGACTGACTTTTGTAATCAGTAGGATATTTTGGAAATGACAGAGTGTGCTTACTGAGGCAAGATTATAAAAGCCCTTGTAGTGTCTGTCTTGATCTCTTTCCTCACTTCCTCTGAGGGAAGCCTATCGCCATAATATGAGACTACTCAGACAGCCTTATGAAGAAGGCCACGTAGCAAGGAACCTAGGTCTTCTACCAACAATCAGGGAAGAACTGAGAGGCCTGCTGCCAGTAACTATGTTAGTGGATCTTCTACCTCTGGTCAAACCTTTGAGTGAGGGCAACCCCAGTAAGCATCTTAATTGCAATACCGTTAGAGATCTCAATCCAGAATCAACAGCGAAGCCACCTCAAATGTCTGATCAACAGAGACTGTGCTATAATATATGTTTAGGTCACTATTTGGGGCGGGGGTGGGGTAGGGGATTGGTCATGCAGCAGTAGATAACCAATATGGTTTCAGGAAGAGCAGGGACAGTACAGTTGAAGCATTGTAAGTAAAACAGAGAATGATAGAAGATGAATTTGGAGAGATGTTCCCAGGTAGATTATATTGGGAACTGTAGACTGTGATAAAGAATTAAATTTTATTACAAATTCAATTGAATGTCATTGAAGAGTTTCAAATATAGGCATAATATTCTAAGGAGAAAGAAGAACAAAGCAAATTTAATTGTTCATTCACTTAACAAATATTTGTTAAATGCATTTTTGTGGCAGATATTGAGCTAGGTGCTACTAGTGATAGATACAATGGTGAACAAGATACATAAAATACCCCCTTTACATTATTTACATTTCAAGTGTTCATGTTCATAACAAGTAGACAGACTAAAAGTAAAGGTTAAACATATATTGTGACAGATTGGGAAGGAAATTAAGAGTGGTAGTAAAGGAGTAGCACGAGGGCAGAGGGCTAAATGAAAGAAGCTTCATTGATGTCAGGAAGACCTCATGAAGACGATGAGGTTTAAGTCCAGACCTTTGGGAAGAGAAGGCACCAGGCATGGGACAGTGGACGATAACTACCTTTGGGCATTGAAAAGGTCTTCAAGTGGGAAAGAACTTGACAGAATAAAACAGAAAAGAAACAGATGGTTACCAGACATAGCGTAGTGATCATTTTGTTAGGTATATTAATGTTGAATAACTATCTTGTACACCTGAAACTAATACAATATTGTACACTAACTTTATTTTAATAATGAAATAAAAGCTATTGTGAAGAGCAGGTGGAGCAAAGAGGGGGGTGGGATAAGATGATAAGATGGGTTTGGGGAACTAGGTAGGAGTGAGATCATAGAAGGCCTTGGGAGCCATAGAATGGAGTTTGGACCTTAGTGTAAATGGAGTGAAAAACCACTGGAAGTTGTCGAGCAAGGAAATATTAAGATCTGATTTATATTTTAAAACAATCATCTGATGCTATGTGAAGAATTTTTAAAATATTTTACATAAACTATAACTAATTTCTATGAAATATATAAAGTAGTCAAATTTATATTTTGAAGAGAACAGGAGGAAAAGCACAAAGACTCATTAGCGGGCTTTGCAGCAACTTTGGCTACAGAGAACGTGGCATGGATTCGGCTGGTGGCCTAAGAGAAGTGGATGGAACAGATGGATACAGGATATACGAGTATTTTAGAAATAGCTGTTGAAATTGCTGCTAAAGCAAATGTAAATTTATTTTGGTCCCAATTGCTAAAAAAATTTATAATACCTCTTGAAATCATTAACAAAATAAGGAATGAACTAAAATTAGTAGGTAATGCTAGTTCACTGACCTTACCTAAGGTATCTAAGAAAGCAAGGAGAAAGCATATATGATAATGTGTAATGATAAATCCTATAGATAGAAAATGCCAACAAGGTGTGAGGGGGCAACTATAATGAGAATGATTTTCTGATGTGGACCTCCCTGTATTTAGAAATTAGACGTCGAATCTCCCTCTTCACACGCACGTGAGCATTGATATGTATTTATTTATTATGTATGTAAATACTTTATATGCAGTATAGGTGCATTTTTACTACTAACCAGAATGTCTCATTGCTTTCCTGTTTACCCCTCATACAATTTTAATGTTGTATTGTATAGTATCCTCAGTACATTATTTTCACTTTGGGGGACTCTGCCCCACCCCCATTTTTTCAAGGAAAAATTCGTTCAGTGCAGGTTGTTTTTATTATCTTTCTTAGATCCATTACAATATTTTCTCCAAGAATAATACCAATTTGGCAATTGAATTACCTAGAGATTGCTGATAAATATCTGAAATATTAGATATTATGCTTTTTCTAGGCATTTGTTTAAAATCAAACATTCTTTTCTTAACAATTGTTCAAGTTGATTTCCATAACTCTACCATGTGGTTGCACTTAAAGTTTCTCATCCTCTTAGTTGAATCATTATATATTAAGCCATATTGTGTTCAAGGAGGCAATGGAGGCTGCTAAAGTGTGTCCCCAGTTAAAAGGTAATTACCATGTAGCAATACTTTTCTCCCAAGGCCATTCTTCACAAATTTTGTAGGACAGGGCATGAAGGGAAAACCTCTGCTTGGAAATTTGGAAGCAACATGAAACTTGTACTTGTACTACTATAAGTAGTGTGGAACTTGTACTATAAGTAGTGTGAAACTTGTACTACTATAAGTAGTGTGGAATCACAGTCTTTCCTATTCTTATTTCCAACAGAAATCTGTGCTTTGTGGTCCCTACCTAAAGTGATGTTAACTTTATTGATTATCTGATTCCTTCTTTGTCTTACATTTTATTCACCACCTACTCTTGTTCACCCATCTGCTTCTTTTTACTGTCTGTAACTCACAAACTGTATCTCCTCATGAACTCAGCTACCATCTCTATACCCGTTCCTAATCTCATTTCACCCAGTTCTTATCTGTTATTCCTGATTTTCATACCTATAATACAATATGCGTACATAATTATATGTGCATATGTACAAAGGTATACAAGTGTAAGAATTTTCATGTACTTGGTGAGTCTGTACACAATTTGATTTTTCACACTTTCTCCTATCTCCCTACTTAAACATCTTCTTTTGCATAATTCTTAATCTCAGCTAGAATGAGACCACACACCCAGCTTTAATATTCTTGTTTCTGAATTAGAGTTTTTTAAGGATGAGAGCTCAACACTCAAAAACATAGAGCTTTCAGCCCTGGAGATTTTTATTACCACTTGGGAGAAACAGAAGTTACTGGAGATGGATGAGAAGAGCAGGCTTTTTTAGTAGTCAGGGGAAGAAATTGCTGAAGTACAAAATCATGCTGAGGAATGGAGTATGTTCTCTGGATAAGAGCCATTCCAAATTTCTTTCCTTTTTACTCATGATAAATGCACATGCTGAACAATGTGATATACATATATCACATATATAAATACAAACAGATATATTTATATACATATACATTTGAAGAAAAAACGTATTAGCTATATAACCACAGTCAAGTTTAAGAAATAGAATACTGCTGTTTCCCAGACACAAAAACAACCAACAAACAAAACCTATGTGCGCTACGTCAGCACACCCTGCCTTTCCCTCAAGGATAACCAAGAGCTTACATTTTGTATTCAGAATCCCCCTAATTTTTTCTGTATAGTTTTACTACATGAAAGTTGGCAAATGCTCCAAAGGGTAAAGCAGTACAAAATGTCATGTTCACCTTACTGAGTTTCCTTCTCCTGAGGACCTGTCCCCCTCAAGTCCTTGCTCCTCAGGACCCCTGCAATGCCTTCAAACAGAAGTCCTCTGACGTGGTTGGTTTTATCCAGCTCTTCTAGTTATTCTTGATAGGACAATGGGATGTATATGAGCTAGTCCCTCCATTCCAGAGGCAGAATTCTTTCCATATTTAACTACTGTAAATAAAAGCACAGTGAGTTATGAAGCAACCTGAATCCAGAGTGGGAGGCATCTTATATGAGAGAAGATTGGAGATGTTTAGAGATTTGCCAGGGAGGAAAGAGAAAAGACATTTGAGACAGATGGAATCAGGTGAATTAGTGGCGATGTGGAATGGGGAACTGCAAAGAGTCCTCACTTTCTTGCATCCTGCTTTCTCTTAAATGCTGAGGCTCGCCAGTTCCAAGTTGTCCTGAACACTTGAGTACTATCTCTTTCTTTAAGAATTGCAGAATCAAAATTTACATTAAGGAAGGCCAAGGTAAAACATATCGGTATGAGTTTCACTACCAGGCTCTCTTTTAAGAACGCCTCCCATACTGTCTTTCTCAGGGGGACTTTCAGTGTTGTGTTCTCCCAGAGCGGTTGTCATAAGCCCATCACTCACCGTTAACCTCGGGTGTGTGGGAGCTATGTGTGCTCTACCGGCCACATGCCTGACGTCGCGCTGCCAGGCACTGGGTGGTTCACGGAGGATCTGCTCTGTGCCCACTGCTCTTGCCTCAGGGACGTCATCATCAACTTAGGGAGCCTCCATCTAAATACATGAAAAGTCACTTCGCTTTAGTAATGACTCATTAACACCTGCTATGTCTGCAATGGCACTAATTCCTGTGATACAAAAATGAATAGAATGTGTACCTGTATACCAGGAAACATGGACTCAAATTACCTGGTTGTAATAACAAAAGACTTCTAGACAGTAAAAATGTCTGTCAATGATATAAACATTCAATGGGATGTTCCAAATAAGTCAAAATTAATTCTTTTGAGTGTGTCAACGGGGGTACATCACAGAGACATATGTTCACTGAGGAAAAATACATTGTTACCTTTTATATGAACCTTGACCACACACATACGTACAAACGTTTGTACTACTAATCACGATAGAATTTAACACAGGCCCTTAAAAACACTTAAAATATGTTTTAGTCTCATGATAACCATATGAGTTAGACTATCTTATTATCCTCGTTTTCCAGATGAGGCAACCGAGAAGTTTATTAACTTGTTCAGGGTCACACAATTAAAAAGTGGCAGAGCTGGCTTTAGAGTCTTTGCTCTTCAATGCCATGCTATACTGCCTCATGGAAACCTGACACTCTTGATGGGCAGAAGATTCACCAACTTCATGATAATTCATCCCTCCCAAGGGGAAAAAGGAAAATGCAATAAATGGTAGGATTTTATTCTATGAATAGCACAGTATTTTTTAAAGAGAAAGAAGAAAAGAGACCTATAGCAAATTTGATAATATTAAAATGTGCTTTATTTCACGCGTCTCATATTAATTCACCTTGTTTTCTGTTCATTTAAACTCTGCAATGAATTGAAATATTTTTAAAAAGATAAGTAAAAAATGGACTTCATGGCTAGTAAGAGGTAACCATGAAAATAAAAATTATTTTGGTACAATGTTATTGTTATAATTAGCAAACTAATTAGAGCACGTGGACGTTTGCAAAGCATTACTACCTCATACATACACAGCCCTGGGAAATGGGTAAGACAGGTGTTTAATGATTTGATATATAAGCAAACTGGGGCTGAGAGAGGTTAAGTACCCTGCTAAGGCTTTGCAGGGATTAGTTGTTGATAAGCCAGTTTTTGTTGCCTTATCAAGTGATGATGACGTAGCAGTCCTCTCCTTAGAATAGTCCAGAAACACACCAGGCAGGAGAAAGTGCCTCGAAGGAAAGAAATCCAACGAGCATGTCACTAACTTATCCATATCTTTTTATGCTTCCTTTTCTCCTCTTTATCAGAGATCATGAGTTAAATCATGAGGAACAACTCTAAAATCTTCCCTTTCCCATTTCCCCACCCTGACCACCATCACCCTATCAGAATGAGAAGAGAGACCGATGAGGCAATCTAATCTTCACGCTTTCTTTTAGACCTGTGCTGTTCAACATGACACCCAGTAGCTACAGGGGGCTAATGAGCACTTCAAATGTGGCTAGTGTGACTGAGAAATTGAATTATAAATGTTATCTAATTTAAATTTAAAAACGGAAGCAGTGTAAACTATGTTTTCCATCCAATGCAACTTTACTATTTTTAAGACATTGCACTTTAACATTGCTTCATGTAAGATACTATTGTTATATTAGAGTGTGCATGTTAGACTTGTTTCTAATTTTACACATAAATGTGTCACCAATTGAAATCTAACTGACTAGTTAGATCTAGTCAGTGTCAGTGAATTCATTCAGTATGAATGATTTTTTAATGCCCAGATGTAACATTGTAATATGTTTATTTGAATACATTATGTAAAGAGCACAAGTTACAGTGATACATATAATGCACAATTCATTTAATTCAACCTTGATATGGAACTTGAATCTACCTGCTCTATTGCAATTTTGTAAGTTTTCCTTCCCACTAACATGCTTTATGGAATTGCTTGCACCTGTTCATATGTCATATGTTTTAAATACTTAATCTTTTTCATAATGCTATAACCTCCCCCCAAAATTTTTACCTTGAAAGCTTAATAGAAAGCACTTAGGGGCTTATCAAAGTGAGAAAATAAAAAAAGACCCAAGACCTAACTCAATAATCTTTCCCCTGCTCCTGTACAGCTATAGAAGGTAGGTGGGGTTACAGGATATAATAGGGCCAGAAATTCCCCACTCAGACTCTAGGAAGGATAGGAAACCAAGTAGCTTTGCTTGTCACAAAAGTGGAAACTGGAAGCTTGGAGGTGAGTACGCATGAGTGCAGAAAGGTAGAGGGAACCCCCTCACCCTGAATCGCATGGTGGGAATAGCTGCCCTTTACCAAGAGCCCCTTCCCTTCCTGATGAAGCTGGGAGATGGGTCCTGCTTGCCACCTCTTAGCTTACCTAGCCTTAGTGAAAATAGGCAGCAGTTTACCACTCGCCTGACTTCCACCCTTGTGCCACTCTAGAGCAGCAGGAAGCTCAGAATTTCCAGAGCTATGTGTGTTTATGTGGGGAGCTCACCGGTAGGCACCCACGGGCCTGTTTACCTCCCAACCCCAAATGAAAGTGACTAATGCTCAATGTCTCTGATCACAGGCTATCCCCATTCCCCTTCTATCAGCACCGGAGAGGCTGCCGAGAGCTCAGTGCGAGTGGTACCTGTGTGTGAATATGTGCGCAGTAACCTTAGCTATCTGACTGCTGGACACTATGGACCCAGGATAGGAGTCCCGGAAAACATATGCCCTTTCTGTACTTTTCCTTCCCCAGATAGGAAAGGCCTAAGGGGAGAAGGAACAGAGGAAAGGTTTTAGCAAAGACAGGAGGGGAAGGAGAACATGCTATTTGTTTACAGGCTTCGACTTCATCTTCAAGTAGAGTGCAGGTCATTCATTCTCTGGCCATTCAATGGATTTAAAGATGGACCCATGAAAACTGATCCCTAGCTGAGGTCTGGTCTCTCATCCCATAACAGCCCACCTCTGAAGGGGGTCACAGACAGCAATATTCTCCAGAAAACAGTGATTTTTTACACTTATAATAGTAGCCAGCAGTGAGCTTACATAGGATGGCGTAGGAGGTAGAAGGTGTATTATTGCTGTGACGGACACCAGCAGACAGAGTCTAAGAACACAGTCACACTGCTTAGAGATCCATTGTGTCAATGTTTCTGAGAAGTGACTGTAGGAAACATAATGTCTCCCCACTGGGTGGGTACCTCGGCGTGGGAATCATCTCCACAGTCTCTTCATTGGCCCTGCCTTGGTGTTTACATAGATGCATTGCAGAGACCAAGATTCTCTTAGCCACAAGTGGAAATGTTCAGAGTGAAGACACAGTGCCTGGGGGCAGGGGGGCCTGTGAAACAGGGAAAATAGCAAGGAAGAGCAGGGCATAGAGTGGGAATGGAAGCAAAAGAATGAAAAGAGGAAAGAATGGACTGGTTGTGGGAAGGAATAGAAATGTTCCCATCACCCATTATCATCCATCCCTCTTCTCCCTAACAGACACACACAAACCTTAATTCAAGCCCCACTTCCTTGTGTCTGATCAGGGCACAGGAGAGCACACCGGTGCCATTTTGGCAAAAGTGTTCATGCTTGATGATGATGTGCAGATTTGATCCTTGTTGCAAATAGTTTAACCATCAGGTGGGGTACCACACTGTGATCTTCATTGACTTGTCAGAGCTTTAGAGATTCCTCCAGAGACACCCAGAACTCGTGCTCCACAGGTGAGTCTTGCACCTTGTGCCAAGGATTCAGCCCCTTCTAAGACCAATGAAGCCTAAGTAACCAAAGTCACCAAATGATCCCCCGTCCTCAACCACTCCCATGCCAGCTGGGTCAAAGCAGTTGAAGGACCAAGTGAAGTAGCGATAGACAAAGAAGATTTTTAAGAGACTGACTGAGGGAGCAAAGGGGGTGAAGGGGTCCCCATGAAAGCTGTAGTGAAAAGATGTTAAAGCCACCTGATAAACCACAACTGGTTTCTAGGTCAAAAGGGGTGGAGAGAGCAAAGGCAGGATAGTTCATCCTGGCTCCATTTCAATCCCTCCATTCTGCCTCTAGCACTGTCTCCCCTTCCCTGACTCATGACCACATGAGTCAACAGGAGAGCCCCCAAAAGCAGGAGAGCTCTTTCTCTGGAGTCTAGAAAATTTTGTCAAATGTTTTGTGTAACACCAAGGTTGTACAACTCCAGAGGGCATTATTCATTCACATTTTAAAGAATTGTGCCGTAGGAAGTGAACGGACATAAAATAAGACAGGACTGAGGATCCCTGGGGTTATATAACCTCAAGTCCTAAGCACCTAATGCTGGGACAACTAAGATGCATGAATCATCTGGCACCTTGGAGATGGAGTGGGCACAAAGTCCTTAGAACCCAGCTGCTGGGACCACAGATTTCTCTCTTGAACCAGGTCCTAAGTATATTCCTCGGACATACCTCAATGCTGAGTTTCCATTGAGATCTGAGATAGGCTTTTCAGGCTCAGGACAGAAGCCTAGGAGACTTTGCATCTATTCAGTTACCCAGTGGGACAAGCACTAGGCACATGTGGTAATGAATAATCTAATTAAAACAAAATAAAAAATTCAGATCCTCAAGCCATACTACCCACATTTCAATTACCTCGTAGCCACATATGTCTGTCTCGTGGCTATATTAGGTAGTGCAAATGTAGAGCATTATTTTTCCTCTCAGAAAATACTGTTGGACAAAGAAGTTCTCTTAGTCCTATAATCCAGAATCTAAATTAGCCTCTTATTTTCCTGTGGACAGCTTTGAGTTTCATTAGGAAGGCCAAGTGTGTAGGTGGGGAGGAGCAAGTCCTTGGCAGATGCCTGCCCGTGGGAGAAGGTTGAGATGGCCAGGCTTGAGCAGTCAATGGCTGGAAATATTAGGACAGAAGAGGTGGGGCTCCCTGGGGATAAGCTCTGTGGACAGCATTTGTGAGGAAGTCGTGATGAGTTCTACAAGTTACAGGGTCCTCTGTGGCAGTAACTTCTCTATCAGGTCTTCTGCCTTGGATTATCACTACAGAAAATGTCCAGTTGGGTGAACAGAATCTTTTGATTATCTAGTGAGCACACAAAAAAATGAGCTTATCTGAGGGCAGAATTGTGTAGATTGTCAAAATGTCTTTCCCCATGCACAAAGGATACAGTGGGGGCGATACCTACCACCTGTTCCGTACATGAAGAAGAAGAGAATATAGCCACACGAAGTGTATATGCAGTCCATAAATTAAAAGCACTTGACATTTGCTATAATCCATCCCAATGATATGAATCATCCACTGTCCAGTAAATGGGTTACGCTGAACATTTGCATTCATTAGCTGAGCTGTCATAAAGACAGAGTGTTGGAATTGTTACTTCTAGTCCTAATTCTGAGCATTAGACACTTGGGAAACAGGCAGACTTTGGTCACGTAACCCATGCAGGTCCCTACATGTGAGCCGCCATTAGCATCTTTCTTCTCTCTTACTGTGCTTTACAATGAGTGCTAAAGAAATGCTTTAGGAGCTGGAGAAAGCTGTCAGATCCCCTGTGAGATTAAATGCACCAGCTCAACAGAACAGAAAGGCGAAAGGCAATCTGCTCGTGCAGGGGACACTTGCTTTGGCTTGCAGCTGTCAGGAAAAGAGGGAGTTCAGTGCCAGCAGTAGAAATGGACTCTTCCTTCAGCTGCTTCATGACCTGATTGTCTTAGAAAAGTATCATTTTCTTGGGTATGCCCATTTAGAGACTTCGGAGAGAATACTTCACCCAAAAGAATGTGCTTTGTCTTCAAATTGCGTTGATTATATGCAAACCCTCCAGAATGAATATATGCTTTCCAGGAACGCTAAGTCCTCAGAGCTGCCCGGGTTACTGTTGGGGTGAGGCTGTAGGTTCACATCTCCATTAGGATATGCTCGCCTCCCATGCACTCTGCAGACCAAGACCACTAACTTCCAAACCACCCCCAACTCCCAAAATATGCCTTTCTGCTCAGGCCCAGCAGAGGGTCTAAATGACGGCAGAAAACATGATTTTTGTCTGAATCATCAGATTCACTTTGGTGACGCACCTCTGAAATCATGCATCCCTCACAGACACCTACTTCACTGTGAGCAGAGGTAAGAAGTGATGGTGCAATCAGCTCTCCTAAGCTGGTATGAACTAGCTCCAGCGTGCTGCTGGGCATGTGTCTCTTTCTCTCACATTCCACCTTCAGTTCACAAGTAATTCCAATTGGCTCTACCCACAAACCATATGCAGACTCCAACTCCTTCTCAGCCCCTGCACTGTACCATTCATGTTCGGGTCACCACCATCTCTCATCTGGAGTTTTATAGTAGCTTCCTAACTGATCTCCTTTACCCTATAGAGTCGGCTCTGAGCCAAAGAGATCCTTTTGAAAGATAAATCATGTCACTTCTCTGTTCAGAACTTTCTAGTAGCTTCTATCTCACCAGGTGATGTAAAAGCCATCAAATAATACACCATTCCTACTTTATTTTCCTGTATTTTCTTTATCACCTTCTATAGTAATTTACTGATTTATCATTTATCTGCCTTCCCATTCTATTAATAGAATGTAAGCTCCACAAGGTCACAGATTTTTGTCCCTTGTGTCTGAAGCCTCAGGTCCTAGAAGAGTGAATAGATATGTACAGAGAGTGCAAAAAAAAAAAAAGTATACATATTTTAAGAAAGAAAAAAAACTGTATTAAAATTGTAATACAATGAATGGTGCTAGCACTCATTTGATTAATGCCATATTTTGAGTGACTGTCATACTCATATTGCTATCATAATTCAGTTCAAATGTGAAAAGTAATACATAGATAATATCTCTTAAAATGTGTACGTTTTTTGGCACCCCTGGTAGTAAGCATTCAATAAATAACTATTGAATGAATGAATGAATGAATGAATGAATGAATGAATGAATCTACCTCTTGACTACTTTGGTCTGGTTGCTCCTTATCTTGCTGTCCTCCTGATTCCTGGGTCTTACCTGCCCCAAGCTATAACGTGTCCTGCTCCACTCCTGGCCTGGGTCACTGTCTTCATCACATCACACCTCACACTCAGTTGGTCAAGGCCTGACACTGCCCTCGTTCTCACCCATTTCCATCTCTGCTGTTTTGATCTACTTCATCGCCAGCCCCAACCGGGTATAACACATTTCTTTTAGGCTCCTACCATCTTCATATTTTTAGAAACCTGCCCAAATGAATAGTGACATAACCCATTTGCTTTCCTATATCTGACATCATGAGGATCACTAAAAACTAATAATTTAGATGAATGATTATACTTATATATTAAGCAAGTAAAAATCAGCACCAGGTGTAAGTACATAAAAGGGTAATTAGTGAGCAAGTAAATGATCAGAGTCATGATAACTAATGTTTATTGAGCTCTTACTGTATGTGTACTTTGTCTGGTTTATCTCTTTTCACATCTTTCTAAATCCACTTTTGTCAACTTAGATCAAGAGTTTGGACTTGTGACGTAGCCCCTCAACCAGAATCATTGCTTTTCCCTTTTTCCCTTACAGTATTATTGTTCACACCACAGTCTCCTTGACTTCTAAAAGTATTTTAAAACACTCCTGAGCCCTCTCACCATACTTAATAAAATCCAGACTCTTTATCAGCATCCAAAGATAATATTTAACATCAGTGGGTGCTTACTATTTTTAAGCCTTTTCTGAATGTTCTCTGTATAATTATCATATTTAATGCCCTCAACAATCTAAAGAGGTAGAAAAAGAGGCGTGAAGAGGCTAAATGGTTTATTCAGTGTCACGTATTTAATAAATGGTAAAACTGGGATTTGAACCCAATCACTTAATCACTCTGCTGTCCTGTTTTCTGAATGAGTAAACTGGCCAAAGGTACCAGCTCAACTTCATCTCCTGCCGTGACCTTCACCTCCCAGTCTGTACCTCAGCCACACAGGCTCCCTTCTGCTCCTGAAACACAGAAAACACAGTGTCCTCCCTCAGCAAGACTTTCCTGGACCGCCCAATCTAAAGTGAAGTCCTCTCTCTCTCATAGCATTCAGTCCTTTTCCTTCACAAGGTTAGGCACAATCTATGGACTTCCTGTTTGCTTACATACGAGGTCAGACAATTAAGTTTCGCGAACTCGTCCTAGAAAAAGTGCTATATACCTCACTGCTGAATATCACTACGGTCACCTGTGAAGTACTCCCCTTGGGAAGTTATGCACCGATGCCTAGTCCACCCTTCAAAGCAATCTTGGAACTCTTTTTCCGGTATGGCCCTCAGAGCTGTCGTTGTATTACCCTTGATGTCCAGAATGTCATCGAAATGTCTTCCTTTCAATATTTCCTTTATCTTTGGGTAAAGAAAGAAGTCATTGGGGGCCAGACCAGGTGAGTAGGAAGGGTGTTCCAATACAGTGATTTGTTTACTGGCTAAAAACTCCCTCACAGACAGTGCTGTGTGAGCCGGTGCTTTGTCGTGATGCAAGAGCCATGAATTGTTGGCGAAAAGTTCAGGTTGTCCAACTTTTCCCCACAGCCTTTTCAGCACTTCCAAATAGTAAACTTGGTTAACAGTTTGTCCAGTTGGTACAAATTCATAATGAATAATCCCTCTGATATCAAAAAAAGGTTAGCAACATCGACAATTGGGAACTTAATTGTCAGAACTCCTATTCATCTTTTTCCAGCTCGTATCTGTTTTATTCAAAACAGTCTACACCTAGAACTTTTCCAGTTCTTAATAAACATGTGTTGAATCCATTCACGAATGAACCAATTCATTCAAAATCTTCAGGACAAACCCTGAAGAGTACTCGTCTTTATTGACAGAGACAGTAAGTGACTCACCCAAGATCACAGAGTGTGTCAGTGGTGAAGACTGGACTGGCATCCCAACCTTTCTGGTTGCAAAGTCCCAGCAGGATATGCTGCTTCCCAAGGTTCTCTGGCTTTGAGGACCCTAAACAAGAAGATTACTAAAGCAGCTGGCAGATGGGCTTAATAATCTCCTCTATAATTATCTGCAAATTTGTAAACCTTGAAGTGAAAAATAAATCCTCCCTACTCAGGTTTCTCTTTAGAGTGATGACTGAATGACCGAACAGAGCCTCATCGTGGGGCTGCACTGAACAAATCACAGCGCAAGGAGGCAGCTAATTGCCCAACTTGATTGCAACTGCTAATCACAGTCATAGGGAAAAAAGTGTTGGGAATTAATTAGGCAAGGACCTTCCGAACAGCAGCAGGAAGCCTCCAAGTGACCTTTATTTACAGTCAGTTAAACAGAAGTGTGACTAAAAATGCCAGGGAGCAAATCAGATTATTAATATTGATTGCTTAAAGAAAATGAATAATTTAGAAGCCGAGTCAGAATAAATATCCAGTGACAGAGATGGAAGAGCACCGCGTACCACATTTCTAACATCCATCCGTCATGCGGCAGTGTCCCCTGCTCGGAAATTGAGAATTTTCACCCTCGCAAAGCACAATTAGTTTCATGACCCAGCATGATTGCCACTAGGAACTGTTCTCATTCAGCCGAGCGTGGGGAAAATTCAGGGTGTTGAACTCAAGCTTTCGTCAACACTGTGCATGGTAAACTAATTACAAGTTCATGGAAGGTTTACTTTTCGATTTTTATCAATAAAATATCAACCAAAAGAAGTTGGGTTGCATGTCCCGTACTTACTGAGCAAAGTTCACAGGTTTTGGTTTTTAACGACAGTCTATCTTTTGGGCTGAATGGATGACAGAAGTTTTCAACAGGAAGGGCAAAGGTTTCAGACTGTTTATAAGAAAAGATTTTCAGAGGTTATCTCCAACTTCCAGTACAAGTTGCCTTTCACATACTGGAGTCAGTTTTATACCATACTTTCCTAGTAACCGGCCTCAGTCCTAACACCATTTGGTGATGACAGATAAAGAATATTTATTTATAGCAAGATCTTAAACAGGTAATTTCGAATTGCATGTTTTATTTAAGCAGTGATTTTTGAGATTTTTTTTTTAAGCCATGTTGAAAGGTTTAAGTTATACTTAAGGTTATACTCTCCTCTACCTGGAAATACTAATTAAATTTCCTAGTGTGTGTGTGTGGGGGGGGGAGGGCAGGATTTGCAATAATTTTGTTTCAAGGCAGTAGATATTAATAGTTTTGCTGAAGTGAAAGCATTTCAGAACTACCACAGTGGCGGAGAATCCAAGCATATTTACTTTGGATAGAACTCAGAGAAATTAAGTTCTGTTGCTATCAGATTAATGTAGCAAATTAACTAGCTGTGTGCAAGGCAGCCATGATTTCTATGTGACAGTAAACATAATTTGTAAACCAATCAATAAAGCAAGTCAAATCACTCATTTTCTCTATCCAGTATACACATTAGTATTCATTTATGCCTATACTAATTTATGTCATTCATATTATGCATCGAGTATAGACGTGAGTATTATCTCCTACACATATAAGAGAAATAGATACTGAGATGAAATGTCTTCCATTTTTATACAGTGAACAATTGAATTGTCCCGTCTTCTAAACACAGGTGTTTGAAGTGCATCCCCTTAGCGTACTCAGTTGTAGGATATCAAATATATCGCTGGATAATCTCCCCAGGTGTTTCATTTCCCTACAGTTGGGAAGGAACCAAATGCAAGCTTCAGTGAGGGGTAAGATAATATCACATAAGAATTATTGACACCCATTGGTCTCATCCTGTTGCCTGTTAGACTTTAGCAAATACTGCTTAGCAAATTGGCCTGACTGACCCTAAGTGAGCCCCAAGACCAGCACACTTATGTTCTTCTGTTCAAAAAAATGGATACTGAAGGTACAAAGATTGCTCTGAGCGTGGCTAATGTCTTCCAAGCTGGCTGAATTTTGATTTAAGCATTGATGAGGTATCTGTCAATCATGAATGAATTCTCCCTTCTGTGGCACACACAGAAATTCAGAGTAACAGTGGTCCTATTCTAAAGGAAATGGTTGATTATTTCCCAGTAATAGAAATTACTATTGCTTTTGACCTGTCCAAGAGAGCAAAAATCCAATTATGCGTTTTTCTTATTATATGGACATTTTTCATGAGAATTTAAATAATATAACACTCCTGGTGGAGGAATAAAATGTCATGTAAAAAACAGAGTCCTTGGTCCTCTACAGTCAAATACCCGTATGCCAGCACGGCAGACTGATTATCTTCTGATAGAAGAATTCTCCTTCACTTGGTATTTTGCAGGGAAATAGAGGCCAGTAGTGGATTTTTCTTTGTCCCACAAATTTGAGAAAAAAAATCATTATTTACAGGCTATCTTACAGTATTTCTAGTATCTCTTCCTGGATATTTTAAGTTAGCTGCTCATTAAAAAAAACAAAAACAAAAACAACAATAAAAAACCATACAATACTGATGCTCAAAGGAAATGCACCAACACGAACAACAAAATGCAGAGAGCTTTAATTAAACACCAGCATAATCACTTTTGATGTTAAGGTACCATGGTGTTCATTGAAGTGTGCCCAATGATCCAGGTAGCAGGGTGTCATTAGGGTACAGCAGGTCATTAGAGGGTGCGGGGATTGGGGGGGCTCTTATTTGTGTCTAGGTATCAGCACACTGATTGTGGCAACCTTTCTTCCCCAAAGCAATTTTGATTTTCGAAAAAGCCAAACTATGCAGAATTAGTTTATATTCCAGAAGCCTACCTAAAATAGGGCTAATCTGTGGGTAGAAAGTGGAGCTCCCCTTTTCTGATGCTTTTCCTATTTCTAGGCAACAAAATGAATCAGATTCTTTGGAGAGGCAGTAATGTGCAAATGTGCATCTTTGAATACATGAAAGCTAACGTTAAATACACGACCGTAAGGCATTCTTAGGTTTCTTCCTTTTGCTATGAGAGGGTGGTGGTTTTCACATTAATTGCATGTCATTTGTAATGGGGACGCCTGGCTTTATTTGCAGATGTGCCCTATTCTTTCCCATTATGCGAAACAAGCAATATGATTGCAATAATTCCTGGTATCAGATTATAAAAGCAGCGTCTTTAGAATTTGTAAATATGCTGGTTTTTATTTTATCCCTTTGTTTATACACAGATTAAAACATGATCCCCCATGGCTGCAGCCTATAATTGAATAGAGTGTACTGAGGCTGCCACAGAGAAGGCAGCAATGCTTGAGTGCTTTCAGAACAGAGTTGACACCTGAGGAGTAAATTTTTTCCTTCATCTTTCACCGTGGCCTCGAATTTTTTGATAATGTTGAGAAGACACAGTAAAAATGATATCATTTAATGAGCAAAGAAATGTAGCCAGACACTACACTGCCTGCTGCAGGAAAGAAATATTTTTCAATATTACTTTAAAAATTGGGGGATGGTGGTGGATATGTTCCATATAATTAATTTCTTCTTAATTTGCTTAGCTTTCTGTAGAAGATCATCAGATTGAAATTGCAATATATTTCTGTCTCTTTTATCCCCTTGAAGTCTCAGCATAATTTAGAACTAGGAAAAAGTGATTTTTTTGCACTTTGCATGCAAGTCACAGTTTTCTTATTGGGTTCCAAAGGATTCCTGGTCTCTAAGCTCCAGTACACAGCTGCCGCTGCATATGTTGCTGCTGAAAACTAAAACTTGCTGAAATAATCATTCCCTATGTTTTTAAGAGGGTGTGTTTAAAGTACTACTTGACGCATCTCATTTCTTTAGGGAGCTTGAATTTGTGTTGCAAAACAGCAGAGCCAATAAAAATCTAAGATTTTATTTTCCTGTTCAATATTGGATAGTATGAATGAACAATCCTCAGAATCACTAATAATCAGGTTTTTTTCCTAGAGCCCGAGGCATTGGATGTACTTTAGTTGCTAGAATGTAAAACACAAACATAAATTAGCACCATATAATGAATATAAAATGTGGACACTTTTCCATGTACATGATTTAAAAATATAAAGCTTTTATACATGCACACAAAATTAGCATCACTTAAGTTTAAAACCATTGCAGGCTTTATTAATGTTTTTCCTTCTATGATCTTGCTACTGATTATTTCCAGCACCTTTTCCAATAAATAGCAAAAGTAGAAAAATAATGTTTTAATTACTTTACTGGCATATAGAGTCCACACCAGTTACCTTAAGTCACAGGATATAAGGTGCCTCCATGTAGGTAGAGATACCTCCAAGCCTAGATGTCCATGGACTTCTGTTTCCTCTATTACATATAAAAAGACAGTAAAAAATATAGCGCCCGAGCAGTAATTTCCAAAGTTAACACAGAGAAAGAACTGTTTGGACACAGCCAGGATCCCCATAAATTTTAAAGTTAGGTTGCTGTGGGATAGCATTATTACTGAAAATAACAGGTTTTGTTATCAGCATCCCTGAGATGTGAAATTAAAAAATGAAAGTTAATGGAAGATAGTCTGGGCAGAATTCACTGACAGCCTGAAGAGCAAATTGTCATCTCGGATTTCCTCCCTTTTACTTTCAAAAACCATTCTTAATAAAGATACCACGGCAATTTTTCTTAAAGCCCCAAGCATCTTTTATGGAGATCCCCCCCCAAATTTTTTCCCCCTGTTTTGGACTTCTGAATTGTCAAACAGAAATTTCTAAATGAAAAATTGTTCTAAGTCTGGTTTTAATTCAATAATCATTACCAGATTGAATTTCAAAAATTTCTAAAGATTTTTGTTTTGATGTTTGAGAGAAAGATAAAATGATTTGCATTCGAATACTTCAGTGGTTTTGTAAATAATATTTGTGTTTAAATTTGAATGCAAAGTGTGGAGAATTTAAGGTAGGCTGGAATTCAGTAATTACAGAGTCTCCTTTTAGCTAAGTCTTAATCATTGTGGAATAAGATCTGCCTTTTGTGGCTTCATTGCATTCAGATGATGTCAGCAGATTCTGAGGCAAGAAAGTAGATATATGTTCCTTTGATGTTTTTCTTGGGAAAGTTGGAAGTGCACTCCACAGGGAGGATACATTTCTGCTTGCCTGCTTAATAGCCTCTAGAGACACAGGAAGTGAGTAGAATATCTATATTGGGTTATTATATAACCATTCGATTTCTGAATAATTCAATGATTTAGTTGTTTTCTTTATTAGAAAGGTTTTAAGTTTGACCAATGTAAAATAATTATTTTTAAAAATCCTTTGTCATTAACTACTTAAAGGTGAAAGAAGCGATCTATGACTTGACCATTTAGCTTTTTATAAATAAAACGTATACTGATCAGATAGATACTCTGCTACCAGGATGACCCTAACAATTCATGTGGGCCACGGTTACCATGTCATAATCCATTTTATGCCAATGGTTGATTCTCAGTAAATTCATCTTCCTTTCCCAAACCCAATGGAAATTAAAATGACTTCAGTTGGTAAGGTTACTAGGTTTGGCTGATGGATAAACTTGTATGAAATACTGTCTTTAATCTTTTGTTCAACTATCTTAATAGAAAGTTCTAGTTAAGAGTGTGAAATCTAGAAAAGAACATGTGTAGAATGCCAGATACAGCAAATTAGCATGAACTCGTATTAAATTTTATGTAGACTTAATCATCCTGAATGATTACAGCTCTAAATGCCTACACGTCTCAAAAAAAATTACAAATCGAGAGCATTACTCATCATTATTTAGCACATCTAAGAAAAATACTTTATACATGTTGAATTACCCCAACTGAGGTTGTGACGGAACTGTTCATGAAAACCTTTACAAATATCTTAAATTGAGAGGGAAAATATGTTTTAAAAATATAGAGCCAGTTGGATAATTGGTTGCTTATGTGGGTGGTCGCATAAGAAATAACAGACAATGGACTATTATCCCTGTAGCAGAAGGGAAGGCTGTGATGTACGGACCATGAGGTGACACTACCCATAGACTTGACTGATCACTTATGAGAAGTAAAAGACCAGAAGCCAGGGTGACTTTAGATTTGCCAGACTTCAGATTTGGTTAGCCAAAAGGAAAATGGTTCTATGAACAGACAGGGGAAACAGGATTTTTTGAATACAAAATGAATTCAGATTGGAATCTTTTGAGTTCACCTGAACTTGCAGGTTAGGACATCTGAATGAGAGAGGGAAATAACTGATGGATTAAAGAGGTAGAGGCTGGAGGTACAGATGTGGAGGTCATCTATATTCATGTTTCTATGTATATCTATATCTACTGATTGAAAATAAGAAATGAATGGAGAATAACAGAAAAATCACCTATAATCCTGCTACCCAGAAGTAACCAAACAATATCAACATAATATATATGATAAATATAATACATTTCTCCAATCTTTTCACTATACACATATACAGACGTGAATGTGTTTTTCAGCCACTCGCATAACTATTCTGTTTTGAACACTTATAAGCTGGCAGCTAAGATGTTTTAGCATCAACTTTGTTCTAAAGCCTTAGAGTTAATTTGTCACTTTGTGACCAAGTTGCAGTAATAGTAGCCAGGAGGAAAAAATAATAGACTAGGAAAACACCCTTGCAAATTCCAACATATTAAATGCTAGTAAATAAGTTTAGGTGGTTTTTTGTTTGTTTTTAGCATACCCTTGTTTTAAAGAAGATTGCAGGCAAAACAAAAATGCAATTCAAAAACACCTCTGTATCTTAGGTTAATACGTATATCAAATCAAAATTGTCCCACTTCTTCCCTGCCAGTTTCCTCATGCCCACTTCTCTTCAGTTTCACACGTGATTACAGCCAAGTTAAACTAAAATACTGATTAGGATGATCAACTAACTGATTGGCAAATCAATTGTCTTTTCTTACGTTAAGCGAAAAGGAGCTTGCTCTAGGTTGGTACACATCACTTTTGTGGCAGCCCCGTTTGGACCTGTGATAACAGTTTTAGACATTATAGCCTCAAATTTCTAAGTTTCAGAGGCTCCAATTGCAATTGCAATTCCCTGTGATGTCTAAATGCAAGCGCATAAGAAGCGAGAAAACATTACTCAGGGAAGAAAATTACATGTACATAGAAGGGATGAGAAAAATTGCATTAGTGTGTGCTTTAGTAACTTACTCTAAAAATACAAAGAACGGTGGGCGTGTGCCTCTCAAGTCTCCAGTGAGGAAACATCAAAAAGTTCACAGAGCTCAATTGTTTTTCCAAAATGCCCGATTAGGAAAATCAATTAACTAGGCATAATGGGCCCTGTGGAGAAATTGCTTCGTTTCATTTGAACAGAAAGAGAAAATGTGAAAAATCCATCTTTTTTCTATTGCTTTCCCCTCCACAAAGGAAATCCCCACCTCTTTCCCACAGAATTGTGATTTTTATGTATAATTCCTGGGCAGATTTCTACTCGTTAGGGCTATCACTGAGTCTCAGAGTTATGGTCTTCCAAGACTAGCTTCTAAATAGGATGTAATCTCTCCAAGTTTTCCTTTCTTTGAAGATCTGGAAAATAAAGAGATTGAGACTTTTTTTCAGTTTCAGTTTTCATGCTCATGGTGGCCGAAGGGGTAAGCGCAATGCAAAATTACACACGAAAACCCCACAAATGACAGTGTTTCCAGAAATTTTCCAACCTTGTCCGGGTGATTATCCCAGATCCCTGAGACTCTTGCTCTCTCTTCCTCCAGAACACGGAATTAGTCATACTGCTTTCCTTCAGTCCCTGGACCTCCTCTAGATGATAGAGTACTTTGTTATTTCAAATCGGGTTGATTGAACAGAAAGGCCTGACAATACTCACAAGTATGAGAATAAGGGTACATCCATGGGGCCTTCAGAGAAGCCTGATCTTATGAGGGTGGTTTGAATTTCTAGAGTTTACAAGACTCTGACTCTCATCTGTTACATGCCTTCTACTCTACAGTCCAGGATCATAGGAGGGCACTTTCTCACCATGAAAGGTCTGAACCATCTAAACAAAACTACAATACAACCTGAAGGCCTCGGATACTATTTGGTTTCCAATCCTAGCTCACTGCAGGAGTGAGTTAATCTCTCTCAGCCTCCAAGTCTCATCTGAAAAAGAGAAATCACATATTACCTTACCTCATAGGGATGCTAGAAGAATTCAATAAGTTAATAAGTTAAAATGGCCCAGGGCTGTGCCTTTCACTTTGTAAGCATTGTAAAATTATTATCACTGCCATAATTCACCTTGCAGTGAAGTTTTGCTGGGCCTACAATGGTGTTATGGGTTGAATTGTGTTCCCCCAAAATTCGTATACTGAAGTCCTGACCCTCAGAACCTCAGAATGTGACTGTATTTGAAGATAGGGTCCTTTAAAAATAATTAAATTAATGAGGTCATTAGGGTGGGTCTAAATCCAGTGATGACTGGTGTCCTTTTAAAAGAGGACATTAGGACATAGATACAGATGGAAGACCATATGAAGACCCAGGCAGAGGATGGACATCTGCAAGTCAAGGAAAGAGGCCTCAAAAGAAACCAACCTTGTCGATACCTTGATCTCGAACTTCTAGCCTTCAGAATTATGAGAAAATAAATTTCTGTTGTTTAGAACACCAATGTCTATGGTACCTTATTATGTCAGCCATAGCAAACTAATACAGTTAGACTTCAAAAATTGAAATTTTCTAATAAAAGTTTTTATTTGGGGGCTCTCTTAAAAATCAAGAGATCTGACAACGATGGGCTCCCTTACTTACGTGGAAAGGATAGATGGCAGTTGAGTAGTACTGTTACCTTTAGAAAGGAAATGACTTATTCAGTGGACGACAAGGCCGCCACATTCCATTTTCTCACATCGAGTCCATCAGCCCCATTGGTATATAAGGCACCTGATCTAAAGGTCTAATTCATTTTGGGTGCTTATTTATATTGGTTCTTATTCTTCCAAACTTAGCTAGACAATCATCCCTGATGTAGAAAAATCCTCTTTCTCCTGACCTGACACCCATGGAAAACCTTCATAGGAATGAGCGCATACCATTGGTGGCTTGGCTTGCTCATAAACAGTCACCTCTACATTTCTATTTCTTTCTCTCCTACCCAGTATCAGCATAAAATACACATTTTACAAGTAATGTCGTGTGTGTGTGTGTGTGTGTGTGTGTGTGTGTTGTGACTCCATGCTTGAGAATTACTTTGAACAAGACAGAAAATATTTCAGTTTTTAAACAAATTTGGATATCATGAAGCCATAGCATAGCCGCCATTTTCCTGATTCTCGCTCGAAACATATCCACTTTTGCATGTGTAGTCCATTGCCACCTCATTCTGAAAATCACCCTTATTTAAGATACCAATCAAAGGCCCTATCTGACTGGCCAGCCAGCCAGCCAGGCTCTGCTGGAATCCCATGCTGAGCCCTCGGTAAAGAGTCTGGCTCCTGGTTGGAGGCATTTCTTTTCATGGGTTGCAGCTACCACTAGAAGTCTGGTTCATGTGTGCTGCCGGCTGGTCCAAGAAATACTATCAGTTTCTTAATAACAAGCTGCAAGCACTTGCGAGTCAAAGGGAGGGAGGGAGAAAAAGAAGCATGGCCAAAGTGATTTCAATAGGCAAGTTCCAATTCTAAGGTTAATACTGCCTAATTAATGACAGCACCAAATGGAGCTAAAAGCATGAAGTCTGCAAATGGCTAATGATGAGGGCTAGATAGATATACCCCACTTTCCGTGTATGTTCATCGGGCTGGCTGCAAAATGTAATTGAAGTAAATGGGGTTCTCTGCTTACTTTTATTTAATTTAATGCTGAGAGAGTGTTTGTTATTCTATTTTCTTACCTCAAAGAACCTCAATTAATTATAGCAAATCTTACACCTGGTAATGTCACCTCTAGAATCTTTGATATAGAAACCCTCAAAGGGCGTTTACAGGAGGGGGAAACAGTCCCATGCATAGTTTCCGCGTGCATTGATCTCTTAGCAGTTACAGCTAATAGACCCTCACTGTTGGGTGGGGGAGGAAGAGGGAGAGATTGTGGCTGTCAGTTCCTCATGCTCCTGAAAACCTAGCCTTTACATTCTTCTTTTAAACACTCAAATCCAAATCATTTTTTTTTAATAGCATGACCCTTTAATGGAAACAGTCAACAAAATAGGATCTGAAAAAGCAAGAAGATTTTAGGAACAAGGGATTTTTTTTCTCCTTGTGCTTTGTTTTCTCAGTCTTGAATTAATCACAGCTGTCTTTCACCAGCAAAGGTTATTTTTATCTAGCATGCTTTAAATTAAAACAACAACAACAACAAAGGGAGCAATCTGATGTTCTTCAAGCTCCCATAACCTTCCACAGAGAAGAGGGAAGCGCTCGCTCTGTGCAGCTAAGAATCCGGCTTTCAATTATATCTTCCTGTGTTTACATGAACTTTAGTTTGCATTTCAGAAGCCTTACGGAAGGATTCCTGAGGCTGACCCAGGAATAGTGGGGAATTTCTCCATCAAGTGAGTATTGATGAGCTGCAAAGTTCAGTGAACAGGAAAATTCTGCTCCTTTTATTGCCAATGTGACAGGTTACTTTATTACCATGCCTTTCACAGCAATTTAACAGTTACCCTGGTAACGGATTCAGTGAGGTAATGGGATCACAGGCATTAGAGCTGAGGCAGGCTGGCCGCTCGGAGCAGCCATCTGCCGGCTGCTGTTCCGAAGGCCGTCTGCCTGGAGGAGCCCTGACAGTCACGGGGCCGCCCGGCAATGAGGCAGGTGAAACCGCAGGCCTGCCCTATTTAGCTGTACTCGGGTGATTTGTCTTTCTAATTCTATTGAAATAATAATCAGGATTTGTTTCTGATTAATTAACTAACCTTTTGGTAAAAAAGATTAGATAACGAAATTGCTGCCTATTCAAAGATAATGAGATTTTTATTACTCTGTCAAAAGAAAAAAGTACATTTATGTGTCACCAGCCGCTGTGTCAAGAGGAAAAAAAAAAAAAGATTTAAGTCTTTGTCAGATGTGTATATTCCTCACCAGACGAAGGCTGTGCTTCCTTTTGCAGGAACTCCCCAGTCTTGTTTGAAGCCTTAAGGAAGAGCTGTTGAAACAGCAAACAAAGTAATAAACACATTTAGGCCAATAGGCTTTTGGGGAGGGTGCTAATTTGTTTTTTAAATGTCTCCTAATGGAAGAGACATGCTTGGGAGTCTCAGGAACTTGCCTGTACTGTGTGGGTGTATTTATGTAAGTGTGAGAGTGTGAAGAAAGCAGTAAAATCTCCTCGCGAGGCTTTAAAATGACATATGTAGACAGGCTGCTTTTCCTCTGCACTACAGATATGTCTCCGGCTTGCGGTACATTTGTCTTCCGGCAGGCGTTGTACTTGGGCAATGGGAAGGGGAAATCATCCAAGCTTAGCAGGCTGGGAGGTCACCTGTGACTGTCACAGGTAGGCTGCGTTAGGAAATGAATTCTTCTAACTGGCAGAGTAAAAAAGGGAAGCAGCTCTTCTCCCTGTTTCACTCCAAGACACACAGCCGGTTGATTTAACCTTTTCTCTTAAGAAGTCACAGCTCAATCCTTTGTTAGGGCGGACTTCCATTTTCTCACTCTGTAGCTTCTTCAATGTTGCAATACCAAGAAAAAAAAAAGAAAGAAAAAAAACAACCCCAGGAAAAGTGCTTCCCTTGGATAAAGAGATGAGCCAATCAGGCTGTGTGTGGCAGTCAGCATTGTAGGGGGAACAAAGCACAGTGTATTTCCAAATAAAATTTCACAGAGCTACAATATTGTTTTAATTACTAAAACCTGAGGAGGAAACAGTGCGATGCAATAAAACTGAGGAGCGGGAGGGAAGGCCAAGTGGTGGGCTGGGACCCAGCTGAGCATTTTGTTAAAGTGTATTTGTGTCACTGCCTTTTCAGATTCAATGAGACACTTATGTTTCTTGTGACATCCTGTGGCCTTGGCTGCCTCAGTTTGTGTGTGTATGAACATGAAAAGATTTCAAATTCTAAAAATGGAAGTTTCTGTTCTGAATTTCATATGGTTCACAGACAAGTTGAAACAGACCATAAAAAAAAAAAAAAAAGGAAAAAAGTGAAGGGGATCAGATGTGAACATTCCAGAGCCTACTTTCCTGTCCCGTGGTTCCCACTCTCCATCCTCCTTTTATTCTCAGTTCCTCCTGCTCCTCCAATTGCCAGCTAACAGGCTCCATTTCTGATAACAGATGCTTGACAAAGAAAGTGAAATAAGACATTAAAAAGGAAAAGACTGCTGCGGGAGTGGGGATTTCTGAGAGTTCATTTCCAATGGCTTTTTACAGGAACTGGCTGTGGTTGGCTCCCTCCCAACTGAAGGGAAAGAACAGGGCGGGGTGGTGGGGACCCTTTGTCTTCAAACTCCCAGTGACATATAGGGTTAATATTAGCAATTATTATTAAAATTAGCCAAATGTTATTAAATGATCTTTGTATAGAAGAATAAGTATAGTTTTCCCTTTGGCAGACAATGACATCTGCAGCTCTACATTTTCATGAAATGACTATACTTAACAAAAACATTACTTCATTTTCATGGTATTTCTTTTGTGCCTAGGAGCAACCCTGTAATTGTTCACTTCAATTACAACATTACTATTTTAAACTGAAACCCATTTTATCTGCATGCCAGCTTTTTATTTGTTTTACCAACTATATCTATTTCCATTACTGCAAGGCTGATGGTTTGTCTCAAGAGGAAATCAAATCCATTAATTCAGAAATTTCAAGCCCGACTAGCTCTGCCATAAGCAGCATTTCTTATGCTAATAGCAAATGTGCTGAGACTGAAAGGAACTGACATGGCCCTGTTTTTTATCATAACTTAAGCATTTATGTAAGAAGGCAAATCTAATAGTACTAGGAAACTGTAAGTGTTATTATATATAATTCACTTTTGTGAGATCTGGACAGGGCTCTGGTTTGTGTAGCCACGGTTTAAATCAGGCTGCCATGAGACTTTACTCACCTGACTTTTTCTATTTAGCCAACATATTGCTTCACAACAGATACATCTGGCATGAAACTAGATTTGTGGGTTTTGCTTTTTGTTTTTTAAATTATTCTCAACTTTTTCTTCTTCTTCTTCTTCTTCAATGAGAGACTTTTGTCAATGCAGGGGGAAAAAAATCATTTTGTATTCAGGTGATGTCTGAAACGTACCAGTTCAATAGTGCTGGCCTGAGACAAACCTGGCCCCATTCTGCTTTTTTTTTTAATGCACAGTGTTTGGGTCCTATCACATGGTTTGTGTTCAGTTAGATAGGTTGACTCGATAAAAATCTGACTCTGACCCAGAAAAAAAAAATGAGAGAGAGAGAGAGATTGCTCCTGACTCTTGTATGAGCTTTGCAGGCCCTGTGACCTGTTTATGTCAATGGTAAAGTGTGAGAGATTCCTATCACAGAACCACATCATCTTCTGGGATCTAAAAAAAAATACAGAAAGCTCTTAAGGACCCTTGCCCGCCTTTGTCGCCACAAAGCCCTTCAGTGCTGTAAATCAGTCCTCATTGGGAGCTCCTCTATACCCGCTGTCACCGATAAGCCCTGGAGAGTACACAAGGCTTTTAGGAACTGCTGAACCATGAAGTTGACCTGCTTAGGGTTTTGTTGTAGGCTATTAAATCCAGGATGGCCGTTTGAAGATGATTCTGCTTTCTTCTTCCCTTGGTCTGGTTAAGCAACTCTACCCCCAGCTCATTCTTTGGCTGATTAAAAAAAAAAAAAAAACATGAGAACGGAACAACCTGCTATTTGCACATACCACCTTTACACATCAATCTAATGAGAGAGACTTATGCTGACGTAGTTTACGGGCTCAAACAACTTGACACTAATTTTACAGCTAAGAAAAGATTTGCTAACTGTACATACTGCTCTGCTTTTGTTGGCATGGCTACCATGATTCTTTTCTCCTAAAACAAAGTCAAAATCTTTAGTAAACATGCATTATTTGGCTAACACATTGTAAATGGATCCCAGTTGTGCTGCACAAGCGCTCTTCACTATTATGTAAATAATTATTCACTGAAAAGCTTGCTTTAAATTGTAAATGAATGTATTTCAGCTGGAATGTTGCTTTCAGATCTGGCCAGTGGTATAAATCTGGTCATTTGTTTTTTGCACTCTGCCTATTACTAACCAGTTAGAAATGTGCTGATTATTTGCACAAGCCTTTCACACTGCGAGCACAGTTAAATTGCTGTTTTATTTTTCCTGTGTTTGATGAGTGTTAACAAGAGCACCATTTGAGGAAACCCAAACCAAACACAGCTCTTTAATTGGGATTGGGAGTGTTTGGGAAAAGCCACCCGGTGAGTAATTCCACTGTTTAATATTTGAGAATTCACCCATCCCACCACAGGGCTTGTGGCAAGATTAATTAAAGGGGGTTGACAAAAATCCAGTGCCTTTCTCAAGCAACACAAACAGATTGCAATATGGTGCGTCCAGTTATGGGGGAACAGATTACTTGGTGGGGTATCTAATGCCCAACTCTCTCTTTTAAATGCCTGCCATTGCTAAACAGCTCCATGTTGGGATTAAGTAATATTGCATTCTATAGCCCTCAAAGAACACACCATTTGGAGAGAAAATGATGTAGTGCCCTCTTTGAGCACGTGACTTGCCATCGCAGGGTCTGCCCAGGGGCTGATGAAAGTTCCAGCTGACTCAGAGAGCTTTGTCTTCTTTAGTTTCTCCCCCAAGCAGTCAATTATTCATTTTTAACGTTTCCCCACCCCTTGCAGTTTAATGAAGTTTCAGTAATGTGCTGATCTGCAGAGCTTTGGAGACAGAAATAGTACAACCTCGGAGGTTCTTGCTGGTGTGAAACAAGTGTGGTAGCTTTATCTAGCTCCACTGATAGAACTACAAACTGAACGTGCATTGCCTTGGGTAATGCTGACCTTACATCAAGCCTAGGATAATGGAAAGTGCCCCAGGTTCTAGCCCTGGATTTGTCCCTAACTGGCTCAGTGACTTTGTACACTCATTTAGCCTCTGTGAACCTTATCTGTAACACGACAAAGTGAGTTGGCATGATCAGTAGTGTTCTTCCAACACTGAAATTCTAGGATTCCTGTGGTACATAACTCTAGCTGCTTTTGTTTGGCATCCTATAAATAAATATAGGAGGCAGACTCAATAATCAAAATATATGGTATTTAGTAGATAAAAGTATGAGGATTTTGTACCCATATTGAGCATTAAAAAGGAAATCTGCAGTTTCCTTATTACTGCAAATTCTGTAGAGTTAGAACAGTATAGATATTCTTCCTTCAGTGACTAACTATTTTTTGCAGCCATAAATGCCTAACTCACGAGTCTTCGTTTCAGATCTGAAATAGTTTGTAATTATATTATTTCCAACCTCTTTAAGATACTTTCTCCTATAGTGATCGGGATTCAAGCTATGTTTTTCTTCCTGACAAGCTATTTATTGATATTTTACTTTACATATTAAATTTACTTCAGGTGAACGAATGAAAGTGGTGCGCATATCAATATATACCTGTGAAAATATAGAAGACTTCCCCTATCTGAAACGTTCTCTTCTCTAGATACTGATTCAAGTTATCACTCATGACAAATTGGGACCATAATCCTTGAGTCCGAAAAGCCTATTTAAGAACCATTATTATCAGCTTTATTATAATGGCAAATGTAAGATTCAGTTATTTTTGCTGTACTAAACCCAGTTTTCTAAATAAGAAACAGGCATGCTCCTGTAGCATTTCTTACCCACTCTATATGGTGGGTAAGGTCCACAGAGCAATTGGAAATATTATTGAATTATATATGGTTTAGTTAGAAAAACACTTTGAAAAAAATTTAAAAGTGTATATATACATATATGCGTATATATATATATATATATATATATATATATATATACATGTATTAGTTTTTAGCTAGTCCTGCGTCCTGATAGTTGGTTCATTTAAAAATTTAGATGTTAGACCAAACTGAAGTATTAGCAATGTCTCTTTTACTCAGTTTTGCCATCTGCCACACATTCAGTGATTCCTAAAGAAACACACATTTGACTGCTCACTGTTTTGCTGTCTTCTTTGCTCACTCTGACCCTGTCCAGACAGACAACTGTGCTGTCATCATTTTACTGTTCAGCTCTTCACCTTATAACGCAGTGTCTAGGCATACTCCTAAAAGAAGGCACCACTTATTTCAGGCCAAATGTGTAGAGCACTGATCAAGTCATTTCAGACCCAAAATGTGTGTAGCACAGCTAGCTCACTGGGGTGTTCTTAACACACTGAGGATGGAAAAATGTTTCTGCTCTGTATTATGGTCCTGGCTATTTAGGCAAGGACAGACCTGGTCTGACTAATTTTTTTTTTTAATCGACTAACTTTCATGTTCTTTGCAATAAACGATCACCTAAATACTGAAAGAGTTCAAGTTTTTCCATTATTCTGCTGAATGAATTAAAACGTATTCAAATTTTGTAACATACAGTTTAGCTATGCCTGAGTTGAGACTGTCCTGCTATTGTCAATTAGCCGATACAATCTAGTTGGAAATTATTCTGCACCATTTTTCTGAGCAGACAGAATTCCTTTGCCATGACTTGGATCTGAGAGGAGGTCCAGATATTTCCAGTCTTTAAGATAAATGTCCCACAACCTTGATCGATATATTCCCCTTCAATTACTTAACTTTTAAGCTCTTTGAAGGTAGGGAATTTACCTTCCTTGTCTTTCTAATCTGAGATCTAGCACAATGCCTCACTTTCAGTAAACATGCAGTAAATGTTTGTTGACCTAAATAATTATGGCATCCTGAATATTTATTCTTCCCTCTAAAGTGGTAGAGATAAGTGATGGAATCATCAATGTGTACAATTTACATGTATAGGAAAATGTTCGTTCCTACTTATAGAGAATGTCCTGTTTGTTAACTTACTTAAATTTGGGCACAGATTAAGAGGCTTAAAGTCATTCATATTGCAAAGATGAAGACTTCTCTGAAATATGATTAAAATAATACACCAATTTGCGTTAGTAGTATGCCAATGGGATGGAGGAAAGATGGCAAGGCACAAAAAAGTGAATCTCAGTTTTTAGGATAGGCCTAGTCTTGAACATGTCTGTTGTTATGTACATAGAATGTGCTTTTCTGCATAAACCTGTGCAAAAACCTGTAGCTACACCTTCTTCTGTTTTTAGACCTGTTGGTGTGAGGACTTTTGATGATCACTCATTTAAATACTTTAGTAGTGGCAAGAGAATCATTTAGTAGCGATAGTCATATAATATATTATTTCACTCTTCTTAAATAAGCATGCATTATTTTTTGTGAAAATAATAAAGCTATTTTGAAAAAAAAAAAAGTGAACGTGTTATTCTTTCAAATGCACTATGACACCAAAACCAGACAAAAGGAATCGGGAAAGGCTACCCTGCAGATCTATGTTACAACTACGCTGAGTCCTGAAGAACCATGTGAATTTAGCCTGGAGAAAGGAAGCAAGATTCATTTCAGGCAGCGGGAAGAGCATATGCTATTCTATAGCTTTGAGTTTAAATCATACCACATTAGAAATGCCTTTCCTGACTACAATACAAATTTTATGGAAACTTAATTAATAATTTAGGGAAATTCTCTACCTCCTCCAGAAAAATATGCACTTTTTTATAATGGAAATTTGGGATGTATAAGCAAACAAATAATAAAACAGCTGTTAAATAGCTCAATTTGACCTCGTTAACTTTAGCTTTTGCAAATATCTAATATTGTTTATTTATTCACCTAGTCAGTAAAATTTTATTGAATCTGCATAGACCTCTAAGAACGATGATAGTTACTGGGATACAGAGGTGAAAATGTGGTCCCATGGTGTCATGATGTTTATAGATCTTTAAGGCCAAACTTCTCCTTAATCATCATGAACAGTGAATGGGTCTAGAAGAAAACCTGTAAGAAGTAGATTCTCATGTATTACTATGTTGATTTTTTGTTGTTGTTGCATAAAAAAATTACCACAAAACTTAGTGTCTTAGAACAACAATAATCATTTATTATGTCCCTTTCATTTGGGTCCGGAATAGCTTTGCTGGGCTGTTCTGGCTCACGGTCTCTCGGGATGCTGCAGTCTGATACCAGAAGGACTGCAGTTTTCTGAAGGTTAGACTAGGCTAGAGGATCTGCTTGCAAGTTCTCTCAGACACATGACCATTGGTGAGCGGCCTCAGCTCTTTGTCACTGGGCTTCTCCACACAGCTGCTGGAGTGACCTGCCAGTATGGCAGTGGTTTCCCCCAGAGCAAATGATCCAACAGGCTGAGTTGGAAGCTGTGACTCCTGTTATAATAGAGACTCAGAAAACCCCCACGATCCCATCCACCTTATTTTACTAACAAGTCTTGATTCGATATGGGAGGGACCACACTCGGGCATGAATATCAGGAGGTGAAAAACACTGGGGACCACCTTGAAAGCTGACTACTATCGTTACTACTGAGCCTTTGTTTAGAAAATCTCCACATCTCTGACTCTATTCTAGTTTGTGACACAGTCGTCAGTTCCTAACTGATTAGTTCACCAATAAGTTGAAGTTAACTGCTCTTTTACTTAGAAGAATCTGATAAATGTAAGGAACAAATTTTCAGGGAGTATGGGGCTTTTTCTTTCTTTCTTTGTTTTCAATTAAGCAACCATACTTAGTACTTTGAAATCATTATTCTCAATCAGAGAGCCGTGGCCTGGAGTGAGTTTTTGCTCTATTCTCTGTGAAGTAAAAGGCCCCAATAAAATGCTGGAGCAGTTAAGTGAACCATGGTAGATTCCTCCCAAAGTAGTGAAAATTCTAACTTGCTGAGGAATCATTTCAGCTTCTTTATCTGTTCGATATACTGAAATTCTGAGTAAGATTTCAATTTTTCAAAATTTGTGTTGCAAAAAAAAAAGTTCAAAGTACCGATCTAATACAAAGTCTTACTAAATGCAAGAATTCTTTACACGGCGGCATGCCTTACACTTAGTCAGTGAGTAATCGGTCTACTTTACATGACTGGAAGTTCACTTCCTCATGGCAAACACTAAACTCATCATATTCAGTAGAAAGCTAAAATTAGCTAGCTGAAACGTCAGCCCATGGATTTAACTCTGCCTTCTGCAGCAAAAAATAAGGCGGCCCTTGTTACTGGATAACAACCTTCCTTGTAGATCGCTGTCATTTCTTGCCCTTATAAACAAGTAATAAATTAACTATAAACTGATGTTCTATGTCATTATTGTTTTAATCCCCCGAGGCTACTACATTCCGTTTACCTAATTTGAAGGCTTTATCATGTCTATAAAGATATTGTTTAATGTAAAATTTATCTTCTTCCTTAATCCGAATTAGTGAGATATTACTAACTGCAAAAACAAATACTTATTAGGTTTCTCAGAGACTGTGAATTTAATTTAATGGCCCTCTAGAAATCTGAAGCTTAACTGAAGCAAATTCCTTTTCTGCCTCCACACCTATTTCCCCACAGAAAGATTTTTAAAAAATCAGATTGCAAATCCTAACTGCTACTGCGGTCGATCTGGTTGACAGGTATTCTTTGGCTTTACTTGGAGTCAGTGCTGAGATTACTTAATCTCAGGAGTCCTATTTTCCCTTTTGCTCGAGGCCTTCCTGGTGTTAATTAGGTATAAGGAGATATGCAGAATTAACTCTCACAAACAGCATTTACCTCTGTCTCATGAAATGCACAACAGCAATAGTGATGTAATAACACCCTGCATTGTTGAGGTTGCCATATTTTAAAGGAATCTCTGGTGTACCAGAGTTTGTAAATCTAATTCTTAGCCAGAGAGCTACCAGGAACAACTTGAGATTTGTTGACAGTTTGCTAAGTACCATTATTCTTGGGGACTAACTACTTTTGAAAGATTGCCTTGCTGGTGGTAGTGGTTTGTTGTCTTTTCTCTGACCTTCCTAAATTGTAGAAATCCCTGTCTTGTGATAGCAGTATTTCCATCCAGCTCGGTGCTGCTTTGAAATAATATCACACGGAAAGATTTTTATCTTTCTGTGTGTTCCTCAACAATCAAGATGGTTAATTCAGGCTTTCTGGAGAGTTTTATCAATGCCAATGGCTTGCCCTGTGGTTGCACACAGTAGCAGCAATTGCTACACTTTTTAAGTGCATTGTTATATAAAGGGCTTCCAAACCATGTTGAAAAAGTAGCATCTTTATTTAACACAAAGAGTTCTGAAACTACTAAACCTGGTGGTTTATACAGTGTCAAGAACAAGGCAAATATGCCTCATCTCTACATATTTCTTCCCTATTACCTTTCTCCTAGAATTACTCAGTATGAGACAAAGCTAAAGGAACTGTACTTTTAAAATAACAGGAAAAGTGATGGCTTCACCAAAGACAGAGCCAGTGAAATCAATTCTCACCTCAGGTGTGAATGTTCTGGGTTTAAGAAGTAATTAAAAAGTCTTGTTGAAACGGCTGTTCATTAAATATAGAAAGCCCTGATATTTTGGTAGGTAAAAAGTTAGGCTGTAATGATTTTGACAACTTATTTAAAATTTTGGAGATCACTCATGGTAGGGATGCAAACTAAAATTTGATTTTCACTGCTACATATACTGCATCTTTCTAATTTGAAATTCATTAAAGAAGAAGGTATATTTCATTATAATGAGAATTCATTGACTTAGCATAAACCATTCACTTCTAGGAAAATCAGAGAAATTTCTCTGGATGTCTTTTGTTTGCAACTAAACTTTGAATAGTTTGAGGACTATTTTCATGTTGTGAGAAATGGACTTCAAAGGGGTAACGTGGTCTTTTAGACTTCCCTTAGGTTGTGTCTGAATAAAAGTATCTAAGGAAATCAAAGGAATGAAATAATACCACATGATTCTTTCTAATATAAAAATTAACCAACTCAAAAATTAGTTTTAAAGATAATGTTATCCTATTCAAATGGCCTTATTGCCTCAAGACATTATAAACTTGAATCTACACACACAGTTGTCAAAAAGAAAAAAGGCAATGCTAAGTACTCAAGTACTCTAACTAAATAATGTTTAGATTAACAATAAGAAAATATTTATAATGTTTAAAGCACAATATAATACTCAAAATGCTTCTATGTCATATTATCCAAGTCTTAGATGAATATTATGAAGTTACTAAAATTGTGTTTTCTCTACTTTATAGATGACTAAACTGAAACAGAAACTTAATGATGATAATAGATAGGTTACAGGGCAATTAATGCCTCATTTTGTGTACCTACCATTTTCCTTTCTCTGTCTCCTGGGATCCTATAAGCACACTTTTATGAAAGAGTAACACTCTCTAGCTGTAATCTCTGTAGTTATAGTTTCATTTATTATATATACTAATAAATCATATTAAGGCTGGTACATGCATAGTATGAATTTATCAACCTAACCAGGGCAATTTTGAGTGAAAGGGGACGCTGTTAATAATTATGCTGGCCTCTCACGTGGTCATTCTAAATGTAAGTAGAGATTGGAAAACCGTTGACCCAAAAAATTTTTGTACATATTTTTTCCAGTTTTGTTTTACCACAAAAGTGAGACACAAAATAATAATTACAGAAATTTTTTTTCAGAGGTTCTCAGGGTATGTATGCATTTATGTGTGTGTGTGTATGTGTATTTTACATATATTCTTTCTTGTCTTAAGAAGATAGATGGGAGTAATGGAAATGACTAATGTTGAATACTTTTTTAAACACTCATACGTTGTATAAGTATTTTTAAATGCTCATTAAAATTGAATTTTGTAATACAATATATTACAATCCCAGAAAGAATAATCTAGTGCTTACTTTACCAGATTTTATTTTTTTATTTCTCTAGAGCAATTACTTGATCTGAAATTATTTGTCTTTTAATAAGAAATTTCACTGTAGTACATTAAAATTTTTATTGCTGGAATATTTGTACTTATTTTTACTATCTTCTGTTATGTTTTTCTCCTATTCTGCTTTCTGTTTCTTAGTATTTTGCTTGTTTACATTTTCTTCCCTGATAATTATTTCGTTGGTCACATTTTATTTGGTTCTTATTTTTTTCAAATAGCTAAGTAATTCTACCTTAATATTTTACTAGTAATTACCATATATTAGTCACAAAAAGATTTTGGATAAATTTTCCTAACAGCATCAAAATCAATCACTTAACTGTATTAGTCAGCTTTGCTTTGATAACAAATAACCTTCAGACCTCAGTGGTTTACCACAAAAAGCTCATTTCTCTCTTATGTTTCATGTCATCTATGAAGTTTGCAAGTTGACTGTGGATCCACTACATGCATATTCTTCATTCCAGAATTTAGGCTGAAGTAGCAGCCTCTTTTCAAAACATGCCATTCTTTTGGCAAACAAACAAACAAAAATAAATAAATAAATAAATAAATAAATAAATAAATAAATAAATAAATAAAATAAAATAAAATAATAAAATAAACCAAGAGCACTCAAGAGTCTCAGAACTTCTGATTGGATACGGTATATTTCATGTCTGCTCATCTCTCATTGGCCAAAGCATGTCACATGTCCCTGATATCAAGGGGATTGTGATATATGCTCCTCTCATAAGATGGTTCTTTAAGTCACATGGCAGCAAAGAGGGTAGAGAAAAACTAGAAATGGCGGCAGAGTTTATTACAATAACTCTAGCCTCTTGCTCTGATAAAACAAGATCAACAGGTACTGAACTCATCTAGGTACTAGGCATACGGTAAGGAATAAAACTATCTTTGAATTAATGAAACTTATGTTCAGGTTGTGACTTTCCCATCTCATCACTCTTCTGGTTTTGTTTTGAAATTACGTGGCATTTGCACTAAATTTCCCCAAAATCTGACTTTCCGTTTTGCAAAGCAGCGTTCTATGAATTTGGTGTTCCATCAAGTCTGTCTGGGTATCTGAACACCTATTTTAAAGTTTTCTTCTGTTTCTAGTGTCAACTTTACTTTCTCAGGTGAGAATTTATCCTTTCCCGTAGCTTCGGTATATCTTTGTCCTATGTTGGCTTTTCTCATGTTACTGGTGATTGATCTAGATTGTAGGTTAACAAGGTCTTCCTCTGTTCAAGTAAATCACTGTTTCTCAGGCAAGGAATGTGGGTTCTGTTTACAGGTCATCTGATTATAGCAGATAATGAATAGCAAATAGCTAACAAAAGCCCTGGCTTGTGGGAGCAATGAACTATTGTTCAACTGGTTTTATTTTAAGGTACTTGGGAGTTTATCTTCTGCATACATGTGATTCTTATACGTTGTGAAAGTTATTTAGACTCTTGTTCCTCTCTCTAACCTCAAAGCCCACTCTGAAATTCTCATGGAAATGTTGCCATATAATTTAAAGAACTCATCTCCCCACTTTATCTTGAGAACAAAGACCAGAGCCAGTGCCTTAGGAGTAGGGTCTGTCTGAATGATTCACAATCCTTTCCGTAATGCCCAAAGACTGTCGTGGGGTCCACTCCTGCTGCCTCCGTCCGGAGGGTTACACCAGATACTAGCCTAGACTAAGGCAAAACATCTTGGAGGCTTACTAAGGTTCTTGCCTCTAGCACAAAGTTTAAGCAGGTGCTAAAAAAACTCAATACTCAAGATAAATATTATTTTAGTGCAATATTTTAAAAGGATGAAAAGTAATACAAAACCTATAATGGACAAAATATCAAAACGCTAAATAAAGACAGGATCACTAACACTGCCATGCCAAATCAAGCCACAATTTGAACATGACACAAAAGACAAAAAGAAAATGCTGATTTCTTTTTTAAGCATGAATTTTTTGCATTAATTTTGATTTTTTTTTAAATATTATTTGTCTTAATTACCGAGTTTTTTGGCATCTCTTCAAATTTTGTATTCAAGGCTGTAACCTCACTCTCCTTCTTTACCTCACCCTAGTCATGACTCTGACTCAGGGCCTTTCCAGGAAAACCTACCATTTCAGCAGTTCTGTGTTATATTTGTATTGTGAGCAGTTCTTCGACTTTGTTGGATTAAGAAAAAGAAAAGTCATCTATTAGCTTTAGAAATTTTACAACTTTCCCAATATTACTGTCCACGGATGCAATTTCATTTTCTGTACTACTATAGATTTATTCTTATTTTTTGTTTTGGAATTTTTTTTTTTTCTCAGTAGGATTTTAGGAGAGAGGAAAGGTAAATTTATGTGTATACATGTACTCAGTCAGCCAGCTTCAACTAGAAGCTGGCAACAGACTTAAAAAGCAAGAGAAAATAATGGCAAAATCAATTATCTAAATTTAAGGCATGTCATGGAAGAGGGAAAGGTACCGTGTTTCCCTGAAAATAAGACCTAGCCGGACCATCAGCTCTAATGCATCTTTTGGAGCAAAAGTTAACATAAGACCCAATATCATATCATATCATATCATATCATATCATATCATATCATATCATATCATATCATGTCATATCATATATTATATTAAAGACCCGGTCTTATATGATAGTAAAATAACAATTTTTGCTCCAAAAGATGCATTAGAGCTGATGGTCTGGCTAGGTCTTATTTTCGGGGAAACACAGTAGGTAAAAGAGATGGCATACACAAGTAAAAGACTCATAATTGTTTTTAAAATTTCCACTGCTTGTCCGTCAACAATAATGGAAGAATTTGAGGTGGGCATGTCTAGAATTTGGAAATAAAAGATTTGAGCAGAAAAGAAATAGATAAATCAGTCTTCTCAATCCAGCCATAAAGAAATACTCTAGAAAAGCAGGGAGATAAACCATTCTGCTTCCATTTCCTGTGAAGACTCCAAAGTATTATATTGATAGTGTCATTAGAAGAGGGACACATAACTGAGCAAATAAGGAAACTTTCAAAGCATTGCATGTTTTAAAAAAATCTTTAAATTCAGATAAAAATATAATCAAAATCATTTCATGCTGTGTTGTGAAAGACGTAGACCAGCTGTTCCTAACCTATTTAGTTCTAACAAAACCTTTCCTTTGTTCTATTGGCAGTTCAAGTCAGAACACTAAATAACTAATTTATATTTCAAACACTGAGGTGTTAACATAAAAATATAATATCTACTATTTATTAATTGCTTCATATGAGCCAGAGATTAAGATACAATCTCATCTCATTGTGAACCCAAGAAAAAGTAGGAATTAAAATTTTCTTTATTATATAAATAAGGAAACTGAGGCTGGAGAAGTTAAATTACTTGATCAAGTTCACACATTTAACATTTGCTGAGCTGGGGTCATGTAGGGCTTTCTGATCCCAAGCTGATGTTCTCACCGACCGTATCACAGTTTTATCATAGAAAGGGTGTCATTCATCTAGTAATATATTGGTAATCAGGCAAATACCTGAGTAAGCATGGACCAGTAAGCAAAGGGCCCCAATTGTCTCTTTTTTTCAATCATTTCATTAAAATCTGTTCATCGTGAGTGTGTAACTTCTCTTTGCACTTCAATTTTCTCACATATAAAATAAAAATGCCTAAGATTCCTACTCACTCTATAATTCCATGGTTCTGTGATTATTATCAACAAGCCATTTGCTCTAAGTAGGACATAATTGGAGACCCTGGTGACTTGAAGAGTAAACTAAGAGAAAAAGATTCGAACTGGCAAATTCTAAGGAAACAGAGATAACATCCTTATTTCATGCAGCTCTTTTTATTCTTGTTCTTCCCTTTTCATCCTGAATCACTGTTTTTTATGTATCAACTTTGCTTTTCCTTCATCTCATAGTAATAGAACTAATACGATTCCAATTGGCCTGGCTTTCTCTACCAAGTATTCCCTCACCTTTAAAATTAAGTCACCTTCAGTTGAGCAAAATACCCAATGCCCTACCTTCATCAGGACCCATACATCTCCCTACAGGGGTGTACCATCTTCACCCATTCCCCCAGAATCTCAGAGATGGCCTACTGAATTACCCTATCAGCAAACACGTTTGCTGAGCCTTACTTTCTGGAGTTTGTCTTTATTAAAATTACATGTTGTCAGGGAACTTCAAATTAAAAGAATGAGATCCCATTTTATAACCAAGTAATGAAGAGGACGTCAGGCAACAGAGACTGTCACAAATTGCGTGGTAGAGGGGAGGGAAAACTTGTACAAATCCTGCCGAGAACACTTTATCAAAATATCAGAAATTTAAAGATATGCATGGCCTAGGACCCAGTAATTTCACTATCATATGTGCACCCAGATACATTCTAAAAATGTTCATTGTAGCATCCTCCGTAGTACCAAAAAACTGTGAGTAACTTAAATGTTCATCAGCAGAGAAGCAGATACCTGGACGGTGATAGATGCGAACAGTGGAATAGTATTCATCACTCAAAATGAATGAACCAGCGCTGTGTATAACAACATGAATAAATCCAAAAAGGTAATAATTAGAGCAATAAAAGCAAGTTGCAGAATGCTGCATACTGTAGGAAGCCATTTAAAGAGTTTAAGAACAAGTGAGACAACAGAACATTTTGTTTATGGACACTAATTCAAAACTTACAAAAAGGGTTTGGAGGATAACAAACAAGATCAGGAGAACTGCTATTTCTGGGAAGCAAGTGATTGGGTTCATGGGGCAGAGAGTTTCTATTATGTTTGTCGTCCCTAATTTTTAAGTGAGTAATGCATACATGGTTATTTGCTATATTATTTTTATAATATTTTGCATGACATATTTTACAATAATAAAAGTAAATATATTTTTTTTATTTTCTAAATGTAAAATTATAAGACTTGATATGTGTTTTCAAAATTATATTGTGAGATTCAATACATGTTTACACACATTTTTCTCCTTAGACCTTGATGTGTTCCCAATGAGGATGAGAATCTTTGCTCTAACCAACCTGCACTTACATTAATTTAATCATCCTACATAATTTTAAGTGCCAATGATGAGCTTAACCAAGTGCTACTTTATGGTGTTGACCACTGTTTTCAATCGTCCCTCTAGGGGATCCCAAACTTTCTGGGAAATGGCAGAGGCTAGGAGAGTAATCCAATTATCTGGTTGGTCGATTGTCCAATCTCAACAAATTTACCCTGGGCTCAGGGCTGCCGGTGAGGGGAAAAACACTAACTTAAAATCAAAAGAAAACTTTGGTCAGCACCCCCAGAACTCTCAAGTACAACTGCTTGAAATAACCCTTGAATATATCATTCAGATTCTTTCCTTTCCTGACATGGTTCTTTGTGTCCAAGCTGCTTTGTACGCTGCCACCCTAAGAGAAACTAAGGAAGTAATGTGTGGCCTTTTCTCCAATGACTCTACTTCATTTGCTTGAAGGTTTCCTCAGTAAAAGGTCATTAAAATAAGGTTTCTTTTCCACTAGAATCATTTTATACATGACTTGGCATCCATGAGAACTTGAACCCCATTTCCTCAGATCAGAGTACTACAATATCTTTGGCTCCTTCACTCTTGTAGTTGAGTAATGTCCACCATCCCATATTTTCTGCAAGTATTCTCAGCTCAAGAACTCTGTGTTGTTGTTTTTCTCTTGAACTTACCTATTGAACACCACTAGTCAGCCTCTCGTAGCCAACCTCAAGATGTTTTCCCACCCATACTTCAGCTACACATTTCATTACCATAGTCTATATTTCTGTCTTTGAATGAACCATCTTTTTATTAGCTTAGCTCATTTCACCTCTTTTACTCAAGTACTGTCTTGTGCAACTGTCTTGGGCAAGAGCTCCAATCATTGACTACACCACCGCTTTTTCACTGCTGACAAGCCTCTAGTTCTCTCTCTTTTTTCCTTGAATGGAATTCCAGGGGCCACCACTGTTATCCTTCTCAAACACCCTCAATTCCCTCGCCTCCATTGCACTCACTTAGCAAACACTGGCTCTGGTTAAATCCATATATCTGTTTTCTCTATGGCTGAACCAAAGCAACTAAATATTGCTAGAGAAAAATCACATAATTTGTTGACTAAAGTCACTTTAAATACAACACTCAAACCTCAAACAGAAGTTAACACTCACCTTGATTCTGTTATATTTTCCTACTAAGTTTTCTTTCTCAGTCTCCAAGATGAATATTTCATGATTTTTCTCTACAATTCTTAAGCTTCTCATCCATTCCATCTCCCCTTTGCATTACTCAAAACTTAAAAAATCTTGCCTCATACTTAATTGAGAAAAGACAATCAATAAAAGTAAAATTTACTAATAATTAAGCAAACTTATCTACAAACTCAATGTGAATTTGTACCCGTATGCTCTGTTTCTCTCCTGTTAAAAAGATAGACACATCCCTGTCTCTGTTAACAGCCAGTCTATCCACTCGTGCTGTACAGCACTTCCTGTTTTGTCTCCTCAAGGACTTTGCTTCTGGGGTGTATTAATTATCTATTGTTGCATAACAAATTCTGTTGAAGCATAACAACTAAAAACAGCAAACATTTATTATTTCAGTTTCTGAGGGTCAAGAATCCAAGAGTGGCTTTAGCTGGTTGAATCTGGGTCAAAGTGTCTCACAAGTTAACAGTCAAGCTCTGGGACTATAGTCATCACACTGCCTAATTAGGGCTGGAGGACCCACTTCCAGGTTCATTCACATGGTTGTTGGCCAGTTTCCCACTAGCTCTTAGCTGGAGGCGTCAGTTCCCCACCACTCAGTCCTCTCCCGAAGGCTGCTCACAATATGGTAGCTTGCTTTCCCCAGAGCAAGTGATATGTGAGAGAGAGAGAGAGAGAGAGAGAGAGAGAGAGAGAGAGAGAGAGACAAGAGACCAAGTAGAAGTTGTAATCTATTATAAAATAATGTGGAAGCAACTGCATCATTACTTTTGTTGTGTGCTCTTGGTCACTGTGAGATAATAGACAAAATATATATTGTCCTCTGCCTCTGGTTCCTGGCAGAGAGCTCCTAAGATCCTAAGTAATAAGAGCACTATAAGCATCTTTTGTTTTCATATTTGGTCTTTGACCCCCGTTCCTGGCACAGAGTTTTCACAAAGAATTTCCTGGGAGATAGAAGTATCTTTTGTTTTAATGAGATGGGATCCTAGATGGGGACTGGGCACCAGAAAGAATTTTAGAAGCTTGAAATTTTCAGCCCCCTTCCTCCCCCCATTCTCCAGAGAAGGGGGATGGGCTGGAAATGATTTAATGGTCTGTCATGTCTATGTGATGAAGCCTCCATAAAAATCCCAAACTTATGGGGTTTGGAGAACTTCCAGGTTGGTGAATAGTGGAGATGGTGGGAGAGTGGTGCAGCTGGAGATAACACTGAAGGGGCCCTGTGCCCTATGCAGCAATTCCATCTGGATGTTATCTGTATCCTTGATCATATACTTTTATAGTGAAGTGGAAACAGTTAAATACACTATTTTCCTGAGTTCCGTGAGCCGCTCTAACAAATTAATTCAACCTGAGGAGGGGGTGGGGAAACTGATTTATATTGCTGATCAGAAGCACAGGTGACAACTTGGATTGGTGACCGGCTTCTGAAGTGGAGTAGCGGCCGTCTTGTGGGCCTGAGCCCTAACGCTAGGGGGTCTGATGCCATCTCCAGGTGGATAGAGTCAGAATTCAGTTAAAATTCAGGGCACCCAGCTGATGTCCCAGAGAATTGCTCTGTGTGGGGAAGAAGAACCCACACACATCTGGTCTCAGAAGTGTTGTGAGTGTGCTACTCATGTGAGAGTAAAGGAGAAACACAGGAGAAGGACTGTGGTTTGTCCTTCTCGGTCACATAGACCAGTCCTGATACAAGCGGGATGGTCTGTACAAGGGTGTGAATACCAAGAGCTGGGAAACTGGGAGTCATCTTGGAGGATGTTACCGCTCGCCGTACAGCCTACATTGTAAATAGCTCTCTTCCGATTGGAGCACTGCATACAGAGTTGCTTCTATCCAAAAAGAAAATGCGCGTGGCCTCCTATTTCCCTCCATCTGTCACCTAATCTATTTGCCAGATCTCACTGCCAAACCTCACAGGACTTGTCGACCACCACTGTAACTGTGCTACAACACTGCTCATTCATTCGCTAATCTCCTCCTCTGTTTTCTGGCCACACCACGCCTCTGAAATAATTCTTGTCAAAAATCAGCGATGTACGCATAACGGGGAAAAAAATCAGCAATAATTGTATGTTGCCAATTCTCATGGACCTTAATTGACTTTCATCTTGCCATAGCTGCTAGCAGCATTTTAAAATATGTTTTCTCTTGGTTTGCGTGCAGAAGTGAATTTAGGTTTTGTGAGAATTGAAGCTTATGCAATTTTGGCCACCTGATTTAAGAAAAACAATTGTAAAAACTATAATTTTAATATTAGCTATAAAAGGAAATATTTATTTAGAATGAAAAATAAATCACAAAAATTGCAAATATTAAAAACTCAAAAATGCTACCAACACCAAAGATGTCACTGAGTAACCAATTCCCTTATAATTTTTTTCCTACTGGTTTGGCTGCTTATTCTTTTATTACCTCTTCATATAGTAATGATCTTGATATATTATTTTCTGTAATGAGAATAGAAAGATAATTTGGCTTCTCTTCTGGAGTGGTTGATCAAAACATCTTTTTTTACTATTTTTATTTTAGAAAATTCACTTGCAGCTTCACAGCTCATTAATGATTGTTAGGATTGTTGTCAAATACCGGAAATTTTCTGTCAGGTTTATTACATATGTGAGCTATAAGATTTTCACAGCTATAAGATTTTTTTTCACAGAGTAACTTCCACTCCACACATTTCAAACCTTGTTCCTCTTCCACGACGGTGCTGGGTATCAAGAGTCCTCTCACTCTTCTTCCTGCAGTCACACTGCTGAGTGAGTTGGCATAGTGAGCATCTGGGACATTCCTGGAGGCCATTCCAATACTGGGATGTTGTCTGGCACAACTTAACTGTACAGGAAAGGGGTTGTGAACTACATACATTTATCCCACAAAATCCTAAATAAATGAATGCATAAATGTGTTATACGCCAATATACAAATGTATACAATGTCTGCAGGTTAGTTTTCTATCACTGCATAACAAATGGCCACAACCTTAGCAGCATAAAACAAGACACATTAATTATCTCATTGTTTCCATGGATCAGGACTGGCACAATCTAACTGGGTCCTCTCTTTAGGATCTCAAAAGTCTGCACTCAGCATTACTTAGGACTGAGTTCTCATCAGAGGCTCAACTGGAAATAGATCCACTTCCAGGTACCCTCAGGTTGTGGGCAGAATTCATTTACTTGCAGCTGTAGGATTCATGGCAGCCAGCGTCTTCAAAGCCAGTGATGGAGAGAGAGTCTAGCGAGACAGTTGCTACACTTTTATGTCACTGAGTACATTCCATTACTTTTGTTGCATTCCACTTGCTAGAAGCAAGTCACAGGTCCTGTCCATAATAAAGAGGAGACTACACAAAGGCATGAACATCAGGAGGCAGGGGTTGCGGGACCCTATCAAAGTCTGTCCACCACAGTCTGTCTTAAAGAACAGCTACAGAATAACATAAAACAATAATTGTCATGTAGAAAAATAATTTCAATGAATTTCAAAGAATTTGCACATATCACTAAGTCTCAATAGCTTTATGAGATAATATGTGTTTGCTTTCTATATAGGCAAAGGAGAATTTTAACTTTTTCAGATTCCAAAGCTAGACACTTGAGCTAGAACTTGGTCTTCTCAAGTTTTAACATGTAGTTGATCCCTTAGTGATAGTAGATTCCTCTAGAAATGCTGTAAAGTGAAACGTGTTCTTTAAAACAGCTTTTGAGTATCAGAACCATTCAATACACATCTTCTAAGCATAAACTAATTTCCTGAGAATTAAGCCCTGAGTTACCATTTGTGTACAATTGAAATACATTTTCATCTTGAACCTATCTTGATATATCACCAAGTCTTCAGATTTATAAGCCCCAAGATTTTGTGGACTTTGCTTCATTTTTCTTTTAAAGAACTTGAAGCTATCCTCATCATTTAGTACTCATTTTTGTTTTCTAAAGACCCAGGTAGAGATCTATCTTCTCTATCTTTAATTTATCCTAAAAAAGGGGAACAAGGATACTTCTTCATGACCTTAAGAGTAAGTTTACATTGGTAATAGCAATTAAGCTATATAACTCATTTAATTTCAATAGGCCTGTGTGTTTTTGCTTTGCTATTATTCTTCACTAGGTAGCATAATATAAGCATTGCTTGTTATTACAGTCTTTATCCTCCATACAGATACGCCCTTAGATTAAAAGACCATGTTCCTAAAGCAGAGAAAATACGGATGTGTCCACTTGCCCATTACTTCACACAGCCATGATATTAGCCTTTTAGCAGAACACGCCACATTAGCAATCTGAGGGGTTTTTGAATCAAAGCTGAAATTTGTAATGCTTCTAATGTGTAATGAAGTTGCATATTTTCACCATGCCTTCACTCAGGCATATGGGTTTTATAATTGAACTCAAGAGATTGTATTTTGGATTCCCTTCTGCTCTAATAAAAATGTACACATAGAAATGCTTCTGTCCCTATTTGGAGACACAATTTGATACAGTTTGGTCATCTGTTATAGAATGTAGATATGCTTTCATTACTCTGTTGTAAGAATAAAATCATGATAACTTAATTATGCAAAATAACCTTACTAAATAGCAGTTTATATTATATCCACATATGGTCATTTTGAAAGAATTACATGATAATATGAACTATCAGTATCCAGAAGAAATATTACTGGAACAAATATGTGTAATATTTTGAGGAGACAAGGAATTTAAAAGCATAGGCTTCATTTTAGTGTTATTGCTCTTACGCAACCAAGCTTTCAAATAAATGTTCACATTTATTTGTTTAAGTTGTGGACTTTAAGAATGCTCAGATTACATTCAGAAGCAAGTAGTTCCCTATTTTCCTCCAAATATTACTTTTAAAGTATTCATTTTTATTGCAGTTGAATATAGTTGAATCAAATCTGACAAAAGAGTAGAAGTAATTGGGAAATTTATTAAATCGTTTTAGACAGGCTTTAAATATTTTTAAGTAAACTTAGACCTTTGGATAGGTTCATACTCAATGGTTGTGATCTGTGTGCCATGTAACTTCAAGGCTGGGGGAATGTAAGTTAAACTTAAGTAGCTTTATCATTTTTGATTCATTATTCTCACATATAATCAAACCATTAATTGCGACGGACTATTAATATAGTCTTCTAATCAATGAGAAGAAATTAACACTGCAATGTCAAAATTATCAAATGAACATTTTCAATTTAAAATTATTTCCCAGAAAGTTGCTTTTAGGATATTATGGTAATTTATTAGGAGATGGAGTATGTATTTGTTATTTCAAGATGAAAGCATAATAATTACTAAAATTTATTGAGCATTTACTTCTCTAAAGTGTTCATTTATATGTATTAATTGATTCAATGTGTGTTAACATTATATCCTCACAACAACCCAATGGGGAAGTACTATTATTTTCCAAATTTCACAAAAGAAGAAACTGAAGCACAAAAGGCTAATAAAGGGTAAACTGAGATTCCAACCTGTCAAGTGTGACTCTTAATGACCAATTTACACCATCTTCAAGAAGTCAGCACTGACCACAGTTTTTTAGACAATTTATTAATTGTCCTTTCAAGAAATTATTTCTTTTAAGAGTATGGAATTTATGTTTTGTCTTATCTGCGATTAAATTTTATTTAAAAAAATTATAAGGTATATCCAACGTCTACTCTGTTTTTATAATACAGCACTCGTGCATAAATTAGAGGTGATCATATTGGTTCTTCTGGGGTTTTTTTTGTATGTTTTGTTTTTTGGTTCTTCTGTTTTAACACCATTTCTTCTTAGTACCACCAGTGTCAAAAACCTGTTTCCTCTTTTGTTTTCCACGTTAAGTGCCAGTTCCCTTCTCCACACCCACCAAACATTGACAGTAGATATCCTTTAATTGCTCAGCCAAATATTTTGCTCAAACAATTATATTTATTAAAATAACAAAATTGATTTTCTGTCTATAAGAAAAGACATTTTGAAATCTATATGCGTCTCGGTCAAAGGTTATGTCAATAAAATACTCAGTAAAGTGGAGATTTGGAAATCATCCAATTAATTTGATCAATGGAGAGACAAACTCAATATATTAAATCCTAAAGGTTTTTCACTCTTCTGAATCACTGTCTGCAGACTACATTGATATAATTAGCCAGATAATCACCACATCTCACTGCTGCTCATGTTCCACGGTTCACTCCTCATATTATAAACAGTTGGTAGACACTGTAGGTTTCCTCAAATTGTGACCCTTCTCTATAGTTAGTGAACAGTTGAGAAGCAATTACAAGAAACTGCAAACAATGTATATTTTAACTGAGTTATAACTAATTACTCTAATGAACTACCTGACTTTGACTATAAGAATTTATCAATTAATATGAATTTTCTAGATTACTTTCATATTGATATACAATTTTGATTTAACATTCTTAGAAAATGTAGAGATTTGCCTGGAGATTTTTAATAACATCTCTTTCACCTGCTTTGAAACTGTACCTTGTTCAGATTTTAAGCAGGAATTCTAAGAACTGAATGTCAAATAAATTTTAAAATACTGTCCTGACTTTAGAGCTATAGCAGTAACCAGGAATTACTCTACTTCACTCTCAGGGGTTTCAAAATACTAATAATACTAATAATGTTCAAGGACTCTCTCATGTCTTGTTTCTTCTGTTTCACGGTAATATTATGAATCATTTGAGATCATATTTTGTGCTATGAGAAAATGCTACAAATTTACTGTTATTCTACTAATAGCTACCTTTTCCTAGGGAAAACATATATATATATATATATATATATATATATATATATATATATATATATTCAGAGTAGAAAAAAAAAATCAACTCACTAGTTTAAGCCACAAGCTTTTATTATGTTCAGTGTCAGAGAAAATAATTGGGCATTAATGTATTATTTTGGACTCTAGGGGCTCAAATTAAAAAAAAAAACAGTTAAAAGGGGATTAATCACATATTTATGAATTTATTAAAAATACTAAATGGCATGGAATGACTATACTCAGGCCACTGTAAAAATAAGAAGTAAAAGAGTGAGGCAAGTGCTATTTTGCATGTATTCACAGCTCTGTCTGATTATTTTACACATTAAGCTGATTGGTAACTGTTGAAAGAGCTGCTCCATTCCCAGAAAATGAGAGTACCTAGCAAATATAAGGAAATCCAATATGAACTTTCTAAACCTATTAATGTGCTGACTAGCTTTGGATATCTTCCTAATTACTTCTTAATGTTTTGCACAAGTCATCAAAACCTGCTAATACATCTGTTGAGGCCATGACTGGAGATACATGAGGTGTGATCAAAAACTACGGTGAATGCTTAAATTAAAAAAAAAAAAAATTATTGCAGTAAAAGACACACTGCCATTAGCACCCCCTTGCTTTGAACACACTTATCCCATCGTTCTTGTCACTTTCTAATGCAGTTCTAGAAGTCCTCTTTGTCAGTGTTTTTAGTTGTGCTGTCATGGCTGCCTTGATGGCCTGAATCATTTTGACTTTGGGGAAAAGCCAGAAGGCACACAGTGCTAGATCCAGTGAAAAAGATAGATGACGACTGAGGACACACTGTAATGTTTTAATTTGACAGAAATTGCCATACCAGCAGTGATGTGTGACATGGAGCATTGTTGTGGTGGAGGATGATTTACAGCACACTTTAAAACACCTTCTCTCAACCGTAGCTCACACCCTACTGACTGCATTGAACAAGTTAAAACTTGTCACACATGGTTACTAAGGTTCGATGCACCACTTCCCATATTGAAGATCATTGCCTTTCTGTTGGATGGCACTCAGCGGCAGCATTCATCATATTTTTTTATCACACCTCATATATAAATCTTAAAATATCTTAATATTAAATATTATTAAATATCTCGATGTTAAAATCTGAACAAAACTTTATATATATATATATATATATATATATATATATATATATATATATATAAATCTTAGCATATATATGTATATCCTGTACATAATGTTAAGATACAGAGGGGATACATAAATACAGATTATATGACAGTATGTGTTCTTTAATACCAACTTATTTACCCCTGTAGAACTACTGAAATTTATAAAGTACGCATGATTTTTTTGTTTTAACATTTTGATCCAATTTTTGGCCTGTTTTCTGTTTTTGTATTTCTGCTTTGTGCCAGAATTATGCCCAAAAATACTATGTGAATCTTCCATCTGTTCTCATTTAAACTTAAAGCAGTTTTCCCTAATGGTATTTAGATCTAGGTAAGTCATACGGCTATCTGGTTTCTTTCCTTTTAAAGTCCCTGTCGTCAACATATGTGTAAGTGAAAGTTTAATTGGTCTAGCTGGTAAGTACTAACCAAAGACGGAGTTTTAAGACATGACCTAAGACAGTAATAGCTATTTTCTAAGTTACCTTACCCTGTGATAAAATACAAAATGAATTTGATATTTAGGAAATTATTTTTGAATAACAGACATTTTCCATTTTAATTTTTGGCACGATTATAGTGCTAAAATAATGCTATCTGGAATCACTAAAATTTAGGGAGAAAAGAAAAAGGTTTCTATGATTTAAAAATTTTTCATTACATTAAAAATAATGAACTGGAAGTGTTACATTTTTCAAAATATTACCCAAAATAATGAATGAATCAAGGGAAAAGTGCAAAATACAATTAGATTTATAATTCAATGTAAACATATCAAATTTACTATTAACATTGTTGAAATACACACTGTAGATGTGGAGGTTAAAGACCAAGCAGAAGGGCAGAAACCACACTAGGTATTACAAACAGAAGACATTTACTAGAGAGAATTAGTTACATAGGTGTTGAAAGTCCGAAAGAGCAAAGAGGGAAAGCTGACGTTAAGAGATCAACAATGTAGAAAGCAGTCAGCACCTTTCAGACTGGGGGAACTATATGGAAGAAGTAATGATACCAGAATGTGAAAGATTGAATTAGAAGCCTTGTGGGACTGGTACTTGAAACTCTGAGAGTGGCATCCGTGGCTGCTGCTCAGACCACTGAGAGAAGTGCCCTAGAGCTCAGACGTGGACCTCTAAGAGATCATGCCTCACCAGGATGCTCAGTCTAGTGGAGACAGCATGTGAAGGCACAACTAATGTTTGTAAAGAGGGGAGTGGGGTGGTTGGGAAGAAGCAAAGCTGATACTTCAATTACTGAACTACATGACACAGCCACCGAAAGGCATGGACCAGATTGTGCTGGAAGTATTAAGAGAAATTGGAAGCTGATGCCTTCACCGTCTCCTGCTCCAGGAGGCATACAGACGTAAGGGGAAAATGGATATTGTCCCTTGTGTCCTCCTCCTGCCTTCAAATAACCTTCCAGTTCCAATTTCTCCTTACTCCCAGCCACTAGAGAGATGACTGATCGCCTTTCTGTTCCTGTGGATTTGCCTATTCTGGATATAAAATGGAATCACACAAAATGGAATCACACAATATTTGGCCTTTTATTATAACTTCTTTCACATAGCATACAGTTTGGAAGATTTGTCCATATTATAGTATGTATTAATACTTCATTCATTTTTACAAATAATATTCAATATATATTCTAACATATTCCAATAGTATTCCATATAATATTCCATACCATATTTTATTTATCCATTTATTAGTTGATGAACATTTGAGTTATTTTCACCTCTTGGCTCTTATGAATAATGTTCATGTACAAATGTTTGAGTGAACCTATGTTTTCAATTCTTTTGGCTGTATGTCTAGGAGTGGAATTGTTGGATCTTATAGTAGCACTATGTTTAACTTTTTGAAGAAGCACTAAAATGTCTGGCAAAACAACTACACTATTCTACAATCTCAACAGCAATGTATGAGAGTTTCAATTTCTTCATGTCCTTACCAACATTTGTTATTGTCCATCATTTTTTATTTTAGTCATCCTACTGGATGTGAGGAGTTATCTTACTGTGATTTTGATTTGTATTTATCTAAGGACTAATGATTTTGAACATCTTTTTATATAAAAATGGCTATTTGTATATTTTTTTTGCATAGATGCTCGTTCAAATCTTTGTCCATTTTGAATTCTGAATTGGAAAAATTTTTTTTATATTTTCTGGGTACTATATACTTATCAGATACATGATTTGAAAAAAATTTTTCCACGTTCAGTGGGTAGTATTTTCACTTTCTTAACAGTATTCTTTGAAGAACAAAAGTTTTACTTGTGATGAAGTCCAGTTTATCTATTTTCTCTTTGGTGGCTTTTACTTTAGGTGTCATATCTAAGAAAACACTACCTAATCTAAGGTTATAAAATTTTCTTCTAAGAGTACTTTAGGTGTCATATCTAAGAAAGCACTATCTAATCTAAGATCATAAAATTTTCTTCTAAAAGTTTTATAGTTTTAGTTCTTACACGAAGGTCTTTGATTCACTTTGAGTAAATTTTTCTATATGGTGTGAGGTAAGAGCCCAACTTTTTTCTTTTGCATGTGGATATTCAGTTGTCTGGTACCACTTGTTGAAAAGCCTATTCTCGCTCTACAGCGAATGTTTTGGCATCCTTTTCAAAATCATTTGACAATAGATGTATGTAGTTTTCTTTCCCCTGAACTCTCAATTCTATTCCATTGATCTATATGTCTATCTTATGCCAGTACCACCCTGTCTTTTACATCTTTTACGATTTTATACTGAAGATATATAGAGATAAAGTGATATGATATTTAGGATGTACTTCAAAATAATCCAAGAGATGAGGGCAGGAGGGTAGACGTACCAGTTAAATAAGGTTGGTCATATGTTGTTAATTGTTGCACCTGGGTGATATATGCACAGAGGTCTTTTGCACACTCTAATTTTTATATGTTTTATATTTTTGATAGCAAATAATAAACAAATTGTCTACCACCACTTCTATCACCACCACCACCACCATAGTGCAACTCTGGAAGAAGTAATAGAGTAACTTGGGTTTACATTTCCCATGTGGAAATACTTTTCCAGCATATCTCAGGAAATGTATATACTTTTCGTACTCCTGACTCCTGAGAAAAATTAGTCAAAAAAATCAAGCAAAAAGAGGAAAAGTATTACAGTTTTCCTATAAGATTTAGAGCTTGATAATCACCATGGAGACATTACTGGTTAGAATAAATTGCTGATGCCAAATTGAAAACAAGAGCAGGAAATGCTGACCTCCAAGTGAAAGGTTAAGATTGACATTTCCAGGAACCAGGACAGGAGCACAGTGGAGAGAAGTAATTCTGGTCGACTCCGTCTTACATGTTGTCATTATCATGTTGTATATTACCGACCCCATGTGTTTCTGATCCTGATTGCTGCTAACAGTTGATCATTTTTGCAAATATATAGATATTAATAAGATTACTTACATAGCTCACTTTTTACAAATCCTATAAGCGACGTTCTAAGAAATAAGTTTTGGAACAAAAATATATCCTTAATTTAGTAATTTTGACATGTCATTCTGTGTATTGCTGTCAACCTTGCTAGGGGATCTGTTATGTTATTCAAATGCTGCCCTCTCAGGTTCCCTGGCATTTGTCAGGGGATAAATACGTGTTGTGGTACAGTTATTTGTAAATATCTGAACTGGAGGAATGCAAATGGAAGAAGATGTTATCATGGAATATTCCAACAGAAATTCAGAAACTGATCTAAAATCTATATTAACAAAAGCAATATTGGTTCCAATTACAAAATCCAAATCAGGGCAAGCAAACAAAATATTTTCATCATTAAAAAGGAAATGAGATTTGTGGAGCAACAGGTATCCTGATGTTTAACTAAAGAAGCTTGTGGACATAGTCTTAACAATTTGGTCTACATTGTCAAAAAATAAATGAAATTTTTCTCGACTGGAATATTTATGAAAAAAAGATTAAGATTATATAACAGAAAGTGTTGATCTTGTATGCTCCAGAAAGACAGTGGCCTAAAGCTAGGACACTTTTAAAAATGACTAGTGGTCCCTTAGACTGAGTTAATAGAACCATTCCTCGGGCAGATCAAGAAACTCAGCAAGGAGGGAGACCTGGCAAAAGATTGGACTTCCTTCATCTTATGGAACGGGAGCTCAAAATATTATTTGGCCATTGTAGGGAAGGATGACCCCTTAAGGCTAGAACAGTCAGGAACATGAAATTTGGAAAGAATTTAAGTTCTAAAAGTAAGAATGACATGAACCTCAGATGTTCAGCCTACAAAAGATAAAGGGTAACTCAGTCACTATTGTATAGGGAGTATCTTAAGCAGCTATTCTTGACCACCACGGAAAATCTACTAGAAGGAGATGGACGCACTTTCACATGGACATAAGAAATGGTAAGTGTCAGGATTATAAACTGCTTGTTATTTTTAGAATCTCCAGCTCTAGAGATGTTTAAGAAATTTGAAAATTACCTATTCTGAGTACTGAAATCCATTTGTCTGAAGTAGGGAGTTTGGGTTCTTTGTGTTCTTCTAAAGTTGTTGTTCTATGTATCTTTGTATGAGTCTGAATTTGAAGTTGTATTTGCTTGAGGCTACAGGCCTTTATTAGCTTAAGATCTTTTCATTGTGCTATGAGTATATAAGAAATAATCAATATAGTTAAACATAAGTTGTCTTGAAATTTAAATCACAAGAAGTACTGAATTTAGTTAAGAGATCTATTCTCTTTTGAGGGCAGAGGTAGTACGTGCTATATGTTATGTAACCAGCTCATGATGAAATAAATTCTTGCTTAAAAACATGAAATGATACTTTGAAAACATGAAAAATGTAACGTGTTTTTCAAGAGAGCAATTCTTTCCCTGTTAGTTAAGATGATGAGGTTCAGTGACCATTTCACAGATACAGCTGACATTTTGCAAACTGAAAACAAACATGGACAAACTATTTTCTTTTCAAATGATTTTCAGAGTCAGAAGAGAATAACGTACCCACAAATACACTTACTTGAAACAGAGGAGCATTTCCATTAATTTTTCACATGAAAAGTTTTAGCAGTTGAATCGAAGTGAACTGACTTTGGCAGTTTTTCTGTTTGTCTTTTAATACTTGCAGCTTTTTTACAGAGAAACTTAAAGATCAATTAAGTATATTAGACTATGTTGAAATTGTATGGCATTTAACTAAAAAACTAAAAGCAATAATGCTTTTCAAGAATGGAAAAGAGATATAATAGTCCATTAGAAGGGGATTATTTGTATCATTAAGGAGAATGATTATGTTCTTTTGAATGAGAAAACACACTAAAGGAACACAATTTGATGGTGAACGAACATTTGGTTAATAGTTATGCAGCATACATTCAAGAACAAATAAAGATATGTGTATGTGACTAATAGATAAAAGAATCTGAAACACAAGTTGCATATACCATTAAGACACAGTTATTCCTGGAAAACCCATAAGAAGATTTTGAATCAATTTATATTATCATGTTAATACACATTTTTCAAAGATATCAATTTTGAAATACAATGTGCCATTTGCTCTACTATTAAAAAATGAAATTGCTGCCACTGAAGGATGATACACCTGCCAGATGCTGCACAATACTTCAGTCAAAATACAAGTAGCTCAATCACAACCCGTATATACACCTTCTTCTGTATTATGAACTGCAATTTCATCTCCCTCCTCAGGCAACCATGAGACTTGAAACATAGCCTGCCAATTAATGGAAATGCAAAATTGTATGGAGACTGCCAGCAGATGTGGATATAGGTGTGGATGTACGTAACACATTCTTTCAGACACACACACATGAATGATATTCATTTTGTTTCTTTCTTCCCTCTTAAATATTCAATTAAGCAATGCCAAAATATTCAAAAACTAGTCTTAAGTAAGGAATAATAGGAAGGTATAGAGGAGGAATTCCATATAGGTGAAAACGTCCCATAAAAATAAGATTACAAGTTGTTTGTGTGTTTTTCCCCCCTAGATTGAAAAATTAACAGTCATTTATGCTTCAGTGAGAACTTACTAGGAGCAAAGAAAAGTATTTTCCTTTTGATGTTCTCAAAAAGAAAATAAATCAGTATATTATCTTAATCTTTTTGGGTATGGTCTTAAAAGCCCCGAAGGAGGGAATCACACACATGTATGTACGCACACATAATGAGATGATATGAGCTGAGATGCACAGATCTGCATTGTCAACTAAAAAATTTTGTGATGTTTATTTGTACCCTGGATTTGATGTTACCAAGAGACCATTTTTTCCAGGTTCCCTAAATTTTTACTTAGCACATTCCAGATTTTATCTTAGGTTCTAGTATTTCACATGTGAATTCTAAGCCTCTAGAATCCCTCTATCAACCCCTAAATTGTGGCTTCTAATCTGCTGTGATTTGGGAAATTATATAACGTATCTTGCTATAATTGTGTACAATATCAGCTAAAAGAGACTAGGTATGGAGTGGGGGCCAAGATGTCTCTACAATAACTCTATGACAGTTCGTTATATGGTCCTGGATGATCATTTAAGCTCTGAATTTCAGTGTTCACTTTCTCTTCTGTAAAATGAGGTGGGACTCCATAGTCTCTAAGCTCCTTGAAAGGTCTGGGAAATGTTTTGGTTCTCCAATGCAATTTTGTTGTCATTTTCTAGTTCCTGTTTGTTTTTCTAGTTTGCTGAGTAAGGGACCCCCTTTTGAAGTGTTACTGTATCTTATTCTCTGAATCATTTAGGGGCAAGATCTTTCCTAAGAATTCAAGTAGAAAAATGAAGCTTAACAAATAGGTAGTGCAAGCCACCATTTTGTGGCATTTTAGAACAACACATAAGTGTTGATGCAAAGATTTACAATAACATATCTGAATCCCCCCAGCAAGTCACATTAAATCATCAATAAATGTTTGATGCTTAAATTAGGAAATGAACATGGAACTGAGTAGGTCAGGTAGTATCACGTATTAGTCAGAGAGTAGAATTTACATTTTAACAGCTGTTTCATCCTTCATTTGTTTTTATTTTGTTTGTTTGCTTCATTTACAAACAAGAGTATACAATGTCCCTTCCAAATTTAAATGTAAATAGAGTTTTCCAATCCATGTGGACAGAGAATAATTCTTGACAGAAGTTATTCTGTCTTAATTTATTTGTGATTTGGCTTTTCTTGAATATCCCATAATTAATACTATAACTGAGACATAGTGATTCTGTTATGTGTGTGTGGGTATATATATATATCAGAATATTAACAGAATATATGCATAACAGAATATATACATATATGGAAATGACTAACAATGATTAGTGGTTTATTAAAAGGATTATGTTTTGTTAAGTAGCTGTGTGCCGTGAACCTGATTTCTTTCTTTTTACAACTTCCCCTTCTATTAAAGGCTGTAAAACTCAGAGCCTAGATCAGCTAGGCAGCAGACTCAGTAACAGTAAATGAAGTGCTGTGAGCTTACATCAGACTAATTAGTCTAAGGGATTTAAAAAAAAAAAATGGATGGGGGAAGGGTTTGGGAGGACTTTTCAGGTTCTGAAAGGCAGTTTGCTTAATTAAGCCAACCACTAATTGTTAAATATTTTTCAGGCATTAACAGAGCTACTCTGAGTGTAATTAAATTTTGATTTTAGTGGTATTTGCAGGGATTAAAGTCACAATCTGCTGAGGCACTGGGGTTAGTTAATATTCACTTCACTGCCACAGCTGTCCTCCATTATAATACAAAGGACAGGAAAAGAGACAGCAGAATGGGGGTGAAGTAATGAGAAAGCTATTCATTCATCTGAACCAGCTCGTCACTCCACAGCCTTGTACAAATGGGTCTGAGCTGGATGACACACAACCAGGCATTCAATCTGATTTAATTTGATACAATAAAGGGATATCCAAGCCCTATGCATGTTTTATTTTTATACATGAGACTATGGAATGGATTTTTCAAGAAGATAATCATATGATTATCATACGTTTCCATCCAAGTTGTATTTCTGGACTTCTGAGCTCTACAGGAGTCCACCAGGATTGTAAACCAATTCCTGCTAAGCCATTATTTGTCCCAACTGAGTGTGAATGAACCCTGTGGAAGGTGGTGGTGACTTTAAATCCTTCATAAAACCTAAATTGACAGGATCAATGTTTCAAGTTCTCTTTTTGGACTGAGAGTGCACATCCCCGCCCTGCCCCCCTAAAAAAGAATAAAAAGCCTTAAGGAGTTATATGCACTTGAAAAGGATGAAGCTTAGCATCCCACGGCTGACAAGGAACATCCCTACTGCTGACTCATAACATGGCTGGGGTTTCATGTATTGTTTTGTTCTTTTAATTCAATAACTTCAATGTCTTTCGGTTATTACTCTGAAAAGAGAACAGGCATAGAAAGAAATCATCTTGTCTTCCCTTCCAACACCACCTTCCAAAATAGGAGTCTAACCTAGAATCCACTCTCATTTTGTGTTCAGTCCTTACATTGGCTATTGATCATAGAGCTTTCAGGCTGATCCACAGTCCAGGGTCCCTGCACCCAGATGGAGGTCGTCAGTGGTATTAGGCTCCCAGTATATGCAAAGTGCCAGTCTTAGAACTAGCTTTTCAGTCAAGCTAAGGCTAGAGGTAGTAACGGGAGGCATCTAGCCACTTCCATCCTGTATTGGTAAAATCATTTTAAAAAATCACCCAGAATTGGAGTCCCCCTAGTGTTTATCTTGACACTTGATGATAGAATGAGGGGGTGGGGAGGGGGGAGAGAAAGAGAGAGAGAGACAGAGAGAGAGGGAGAGAGAGAGAGAGAGAGAGAGGGGTGAAGGGAAGGGAAGGAAAGGAAAAGGAAAGGGAAAGGGAATCAGTCTAGCAAAATTTCATCTCAAGGGTATCTGACTACAACATTTCTATTCATGAGACAAGTTCAAAGACCAAATGGTTTGTATTAGTCATGAGCTCTCTTCTGTAATGTGGTCGAATTACTGTAGTGAACCCTACATTTGAGTTTGTTCTATATAACAAAGTTATTATCTGGTTGTTTCTTCAGGCAAAAAAAATGTACAGAGAGGATGAGTGGATTATATGGGGCAATTATGTTGAGCTTCAATTAATATTAGCGTAATTTAATTCTAGTGTTAAAATGACCCTGGCCAAAAGGACTAGGTTACCTTTTTAAGGGGCTTTGATTTCCCACTTCACATGAAGCCCCACTCAGCAACTGGGAAACAATTTCTATTGCATAAATCAAAGCTTCCTATTTAAAAGAGCACAGTGCAATACTTTGGAAAGAAATTTAACAGAGAACAACAAGCATTACCATGCCGTCCAAATATGCCATGTAATGTCTCATGATGTCCCAGTCTCAAAGTGCCTAAAGGTCACAAGAACAGTCTTGTCCTTCACTCCTTATGCCTCATGGCTACTCTCTGTGGTGTGACACTCTCTCCTACTCTATGGCTTGGAACATTCTCTTGGTACCTTAGTACTTGTCCTTGCAGCCACTTCTGCTTGCGGCTCTTCCCTTAGTTTCTTATTTAACTGCAGTGTTTCCTTTCAAAACTTTTCATCTTATAGAGGAAAGCAGCTCTTTTTTCTCCTACACTGTGGTTATTTTAGTAAATAGATGAATAAAAAAAAAAAAAGGAAGAGAAAAGAAAAAAAAAAAAAAACGCCCCTCCTGGCAGGGCATTTTTCTCTTCATCCTTTCTTTTGTTACTAGTCACATATACTAGTCATCATACACAATACCAGATGAAAGTGTATTTTCTACATCATTTCACTGATTAGTGGACATTTGGTCCCCACTAAAAGGTCCCCACCAAAAGGTCGTTGGTATTTGGTCTCATCAAAACTGTTCATGCTTAGAAAACATCTCTGGGTTCAAATAACCCAAAAGATTTATTTATACCTTTGGTTTACAAGATTAATACATAAAAAATGCTATCATGTTTTATTGGTCCAGTAATTGTGAATGGGACCAAATATCAAGGACCTTTTAGCATGGACATTTTGGACAGGACCCGCGAGACTTTGTGGTTGTCATGAAGCCCTTCTCTCTACTACCTTTGCCTGGGGTGGAAGGAATACACATTTTTCTTTGTTTTAGGGTACCTTGCCCCAATATATTATCCAACTAAAGATCTAAACATGAGAAACAAAACCTCTAATGGTTTCCATGTATAACACTGATAATTGTTGCCATTGCTATCCCCTAAATGCAAAGATAAAGCCTGAAATCTACCATCATTAGGGCACAGTGCTTGTAGACTTAAAAGACAGAAGCCTAGATGTGTTACACTAATTAGCCCACGATTCTGTATTGGTTCCTGGCAAAGAACAACTGTGGACAATTTTAGAATGGTTGTTCAGAAAGGGGGTGTCCCATTACTGTGAAAAGAACCAAAGCTAGCTAGCCACTCATACACATACAGCACAGTAGCAGCCATCTCTATGGCTACTCAAGAATCATGCTTCAATTAAACTCAGATACCTTTTCACAGTCAGGATTGAAATGACTCTGGTCCACACTGTCCAAATTCATGAGAGACAATTTTCATTTTGCTTATGGAAACACGAGTCTGTCCAATTTATAATTTGCAGTTAACCATCATGACACTATGCAAACTATTACACTTACCAAGTAGTTTGCTTGATATTTCCAGATCTATTCCCACCAAATTAATACATCAGTACTTTATATCACTGAACAAGGCAGTCATCCACCAAGACACACGAGTTCTTTTCAATCAATATCAGTTTGGAGACGAAAGCCTCCAAGAGATATTGCCCCACATTAAAAAAAAAAAAAAAGCAAACAATTTCTCTCTATTGCCCACACCATCCCCAAATTCTAAAATAAAGTAGTGTGTCAGGTATTAGTTTTATTATCACAGTAATTTGTTGAAGAAATAAAATTTATTTTAGGGTAAACCAAGCTATACAACAAATTCAAATAATCCAAAGGATTGATTCATTTTTCAATGTCTTACTCTTTGCTGGGACTTGCTTTTTAAAACCCTTCCCCTTTTTCTTCAATGTCATCACTCATTCTTAATAGGTTTAGGAACAACTTGGGCAATGTTTGGATTACTGTTATATTTCTTTTCAAATTATTTGTTTTATAGTCATAATAGAAAATTGTTAATATCTTTGTAAATTTATATTCATTTGATTCTTAAAGTTCTTTAACACAATCAGCTTGGAAATAGGAAGTATCATTGTTCTGTTGGCATGTATGATTTGTAAGATGATATAAAAAAGCTTTGGAAGCATTTTGTAAAGTTTTACTTACAGGTTTTTGTATTAATTAAATAATGTTTTTAAATTTAGGCCAAAATCATGCAAGAAATTCTTAACAGAGTCTGAAGCTGAATCAAATTATTTTTCAAGCCAATGATCCATTCTTACCAAAATGTTTCTCTGTACATATATTCTGGAAGTAAAAAATGCCTTCATTGTGATGGTGACAAATCATATATGCTGCCTCTTGTTTTGCATCTAGGGTGAGTGTGGGGGAGGCCAAAATCTTGTAATTACCTGTGCCAGCCCTGTTGTATATTCCCCGTGCAACTTGTGTGATGCAGATATTTATATCATGCAAAGACCTTTCCTGCCTAACTCAGAATTCTGTGCTTAGAAGACCACAGCCATTTAGTGACTGTAAACAGCACAGTTTGAGTCTTCTGGCCATCCTGGAAGATCAAATTGAAAGAATTCAGACTGTGAGAAAGCAAATGCTTTTTTAAACACATGTATGATATAATTAAGGGAAGACTCCAGGGAAATTATTTAAAGCACATAAGAATCAAATACATTCACTTTAACAAGTATAAAAACTCTACTTAAAGAAAAGCTTTTTGTGGCTTTCTAAGAGATCATATTTGAAAAAATAGGGGGATAGAGATTATAATTCATTCTAGAACTATATAGCATAAGTAAATGAATAATAAAAATGATAAATTGGGCAATAAAAAAGATTACAGAAATAATGCTTTCACATATTGGGCATTCATTAAATTGACTTCTCAATGTAATTACTTTAACATTTCTCCTCCTGATTCAGTACAGATTTTTGGATCATTAAATTAGATAGTAAATATTATACATTTTTCAGAAAAGTAATTTATGGTCTAACAAATTCTCCAACAGAGAGTAAAAATGTCTGATCACCAGACTAGCATTTTCTGTAGTAAATTTTTGGACTTAAAATCATTCTTTAAAATCATTTCAACAAATAAATATTGTGCAACTACTACAGAACACATTGTATAGTAATCTAGCACACCATTGACACAGCAGTTACTTTACATACTTCTGTATTCCCATAGGATTCTTTGAATACATTCTATGCATTGTATATTTTATATTCCATACTTTATGCATCATATATTACTTTAGGTATGAGTTTTTATTTCTACATCAATTGCAATGGCACTGTGACTTCTTGCAAGGATTTCTTGTGACTTCTTGCAAGGAACTCTTGCAAGGAACTCACAACTTAGGAAGAAAAACACATGTACAACTAAACAAGTATCAACAAAGTATCAGCAAAGCACTGTAATAAAACAAGTAAAGATTCGATTAATTCTTCCTGAGGAAAGTATAAAGATAAGCTTTACGAAATGGTATTTGACCTAGGTCTTCAGAATATAGGAATTTACCAGACAGTGAAATAAGGAAAGAACATTCCCGGCAAGAGAACAGAATATGGCCCAGATATGCGGAAGTCTATATGGCATATACACTCCCTAATGGAGCCTGGCTGCTCCAAGAGAAATTTGACCACCTGAGAGCTTGCTAGAAATGAAGAATCTCAAGCTCAATCTTCAACTTCTGAATCAGAACCTATTGTTTAACAGTATCCCCAGGTTACTTGTATACCTATTAAAGATTGAAACACACTAGTTAGAACACTTGCATTGTGGAATGCTGGAAGTCCATGCTACTGAAAAGGGTGGACAGAAATTAGATAGGGACACAACTACAGAATCTTGGAGCCTGCAATTTATGCTGTAGGCATCGGGTGGGGCATCCAAGGTTTTCTGAAGAGCCGAATAACATTACAAAACCAAAGTTTTAGGATGTCAATGCTTATGGAAAATGATAAAGACTGAAACTACATAGCTAGAATATTTTTGTAATAGTTTAGGTAAAAGATCATGATGCATCCCTGGCCTGAGACAATGGTAGTAAAAATTAAAAGAATGAAACACAGTTCAGAGAAAGGCCTCAGAGAGGATTGCCAGGATTTTATCACAGCTGTAAGAGGCCATATTCAGAGAGGGAAAACTGAGGAAAGGAGTCACTCCAGGAAGTGACTCGTTTCATGACGACCCCTGTAATATATTGTTGAAGTCAAATATAGATGAAAGTTGTTAGAGCTATAAAGGTAAAGAAATTTCAAAATGAGGATGCCATGTATAGGTCAACAGTAATAGCACCAGTCATTTACTCACTCAATCATTTACTCAACAATGTTAACTGTTTGACACCAAATATGCGAATTACTTATGAGCACTGAGGAACCTGAATCTCTGCCCACAAGGAACTCATGTTCCAGAAGAGACAAAAATACCCAAACAGGTAAATGAATGAATGTGTAATATAATTTCAGGAGAGGTTAGTGCTCATGTTACTTAAAAAAAAAAAACCAAAAAATCAAAACAAAACAAAATAAAAAACCACTACAACACGCTCAAGAGCAAGTCAGAGATCAGGAAAAGATTCTCTGTGAACCTGGCCATCCTGACAAAAGGGAAAAGGTGAAGTATCTAATCATGTCTTGGGGAATTCACCTACCTTTACAAAGACATTTATTTTGTTTCATTGTTTTGCAGAAGAAATTGAATCATTCTCATTTTAATGGTAACCAACGTAACACCTTACATTTGTATTATTTTTCATAGTCTCACACTTTCACATGTGTTATCATAGGAATCCATATAATCCTTCTAATGGGGAGGAAGGACAGGTTTTACAGATAAAAAGTCCAAGTTTCCAATGGGGGGGGTGACTTGGTCAAGACTACATACCTAAGTGTAAAATAATGAAATAAAATAAATGTCTTATTAAAGGTAGTTGAATTCCCCAGCACAATTCTAGATTCTTCACCTTTTTCCTTTTGTCATGAAGACCAGGTTCACAGAGAGTTCTTTCCTGACCTCTGACTTGCTGTGGAGCCTATTTATCGCTGTGGAAGTTTCTTACACAGCAATAAAGAACCAGAACACTCCTTCTTTTTAAGAGGCTCGTGATAGAATAAAAAACGTTATAAGTGAATGGATACCAACTAAACTAATGAGTTTGAAAGCAATTTTTTATTTCATAGGTATCTCATTGTACAACATCAATATCAATTTCCACATAATCCAAAGGACAATTTTTTTAAGTAATGCTTTTATTTTCGGTTTATAATGTGTTTTAATTGTAGTATTCTGAGAATACCGTGCTGCATCAAAGGCACTTGGGAAGTGCCCTGGTGCTTTCCTTAGAGATTCTTTAGTCCAATCCTCTCTGTTTGCGCATGAGGAAAGAGAGACAGGGAACATGAGAGATTACACAATTTGCAGAAATATACACAAACTTAGTGATAAAACTTGGGAACCCCAGATGTTTAGATTCTTTTTCTTCTTTCTCAGAGATTATTTTAAAAATCAGTGTTTCCGCAGATGGTGACATCATCATGGAATTATTTGATTACTAGATTACATTTTACATTGTCACATGAATCCAAGTATTATATCAATTAGACCTAAGACTTCAATTCCAAAATCAGTACTACTTGTTTGCTGATCTGCTGCATTACACCCTACTGGTTGACAATTTAAAAGCAAATGTGTTCACAGGGAAACTAATCAACTAGTCTATAAGGATAGAAATCAGAAGAGCAGTTACCTGCAGGGTGTGGAGGATATTAACTGGAAAGAGCCACACGAGAACTTCTCTGGGGTGATGGAAATTACCTATAACTTGATTGAAGTGTAGGTTACATGGGTGTACATGTATATATCTATTAAAACCCTTAAGATCTGAGCAATTCACTGGATGTAAATCACTCGTTAATTAAGAACAAGACCAAGAAGAGAGGAGAGAGGGGTTTTTTTCCTTCACATAGGAAAACGAATTGTCAACAGTTGTTTTGCCAACAGTGGACATGGTTTAGGCTTATTTAAGTACCTTCTTTCTCTGTGTTTCAATTATGAAATGGAGGGGTGAGGTCACGGATATGTACATCTGTGTTCATAAAACCAAGTACAGCTAATGAACCACTCAGAGGTTACACATATGTGACCATAAAACATTAGTGTTAGGAAGGGTCTGATAAATCATTTAATCCAACTTTTTTTTTTTCATTTTACAGATAATCTTGTCCTTGCTAACAGAGTCAGTAAACAGCTATGCTCTCTTAAAACTTGATGGGAAATGAGTATGTTGAGCCATCGCTTGTAGAGTAGACACCCATTTATCCAATGGAATGGGCCAGTAAATAATAATAATAGGTTAAAGCTGATATTCAAAAAGAAAGAGAAAAACCCAGATAATGTAAGCATTTTTTGTTGAATTAAAACATGAGTAAGGTTTAAACTTCCCTTCTTCAGTCTTTTGATGAAGGACTATAGTATTTTGTTTTTTCCCCTGCAAGTGGAAGTGCCAAATGGAAAGTTGTATAGACTGATGGATAGAGATAGGGTAACATGGTGGGCAGAGAATGGACTCTGGCTAAAGATGCCGGAGTTCTGAATCTCAGCTTTGCAACTTGCTACTAGCTGTGTGACTTATCGGAAGTCACATAGCTTCTCTGTGCCTTAGTTGCCTCATATGTCAAGTGGGATAATATTACCTACCACACAAAGTAGTTATGAGGATTAAGTGGGTTAGTATTTCTAAAACACTTAGCACAGGGCCTGGCTCATTGAAAGTGACATGCAAGTGTTTATTTAATAAATAAAAATAAATAACTGCCATAATGCATCAGCTTTGACTTCCAATTTAAGTTCTTTAGATGGCTAAGAATTTAAAGAGAACTTCTTTCCTCTTTTTTTATTTACAATTGTCTAGTCCATCTAATTTGATATCAAGTTTTTTTGTTGTTGTTACTTTAACAATCAACTTTATCAAGTCTTTCTTCAGCATTAAATTTCTTTCCAGAAAAACTCAATACTCTTTCCTTCACATTCATATTTGGCCACTTGATGTAATATTTATTAAATGAAATAACACCAATAGGAAATAAAGCTTGTATAGTATAAACACAATAGATTCTTGGTAGGTACCAATTCAACAAGAGAGGGAAATGAACAGACCTACGGGGAACAGCCCGTTAGCCAGTCACTTGCAGAGTACAGTGGGCATTAGTCACTGTGTTTTACGGAGAAAATGAGAACTTTGGCTAATCCAAAGAGGTGAAAAGAGTTGGTAATGTACTGTGAAACTGTCATTTTAAGACACTTGGAGCCTTTGTGCTGTTTCAAACCTTAACTTCAGAGGTCTATGTTTATAAACCAAACGCTGTAACATTCACTGAATCTATTTTTCGGGAAGTATCCTTAATACTAAATCGTCTAGGGGAAACAATACAGAACAATTCTCAATTCAAATCAGGTTAATAAGCAGAGATTGTATTTTCTAGTGTCAGATGAATCCACGTATTATATGGATTCTACATAAGACTTCAACTCTCAAAGCAGTACTACTTGTTTTTCTGAGGTACTGTATCACACTCTATTGTGTGACAATTTAAAAGCAAGTGTGGAAAACTAATCTATGGGGATAAAAATCAGAAGAGTGCTGACCTGTAGGGTGGGAAGAGGGCTGGCTGGAAAAGGGCACAAGAGGACTATCGTGTGTTATAGAAGTGATCTACCTGTAGATTGGGGTACAGATTGGTGCGTGACCTAGATAACCATCGGCCTTCTCCAGTGCCGAGAACCCCTCCCCCAACACCTCCTTTTCAGTTCATCCAGGTCCTCCTGCTTGGCCTCCAGCCCCGAAGGACTGCTCACCAGTAACAGGTCGGCAGACGCAGCACAACTTCCACACGTGCATATCTGGCCAGAACAGGACAGCAACTAAATTCCTGATAAAAACGTGTTTTAGAAATTGACACTGACATGAACCGGGACTCTTCGTGTTTTAAAAGCACCTATTGGACTACTTCATACTGACTGACGGGTGACAGGTCACATTCCATTTCTTCCATTCTACTGAGGAAAACGGGCTACATAAGGTTGTGGCAATAACATATCACTTGACTACGTGGGCCAAACATGCATTCCAAAGATTAATGCAAAAATCTCCTACCAGTGCCGAAAAGCATGCATTTTCATCCTACAGGGGCTGATTACAGCCTGCCCAGAAGGATGCGTGTTGATCCCCATTCAGTAACACTCTATCTGCTTTTGTTCCAGTGTTTCCCAGCGGTGAAAACGTAATGGAAAAGAAACTGCCACATGACAGCTCGCTGCTGCTACTGCTTCTTCCTCTTTTTTTTTTTTAATATATGAAAAAAAATTACGTAGAGGGAAAATAAAGTGAGTTGGAATATAAAAGAAGAAGACAGAGGCAAATATATAACACAAATTTAGATAATCTGAAATAGAGGAAGCTTTTGCGAGTATTTAATGGTTTATTTTCCTTTTAAGGAAATGAACAATAAAACAAAACTAAACAAGAAAGAAAAAAAAAGAAAACGTTCGTGACGGCAAATGCCGCTAAGTGTGAAATGAACTTTTCAGCCTAAGCTTTACCTCCCAATGGTGGCATGAGCAGCGCGTATGGGATGTCGGTGAAAATAACTGTAATTGAGGGAGAATCCATCCCAGCAACCCTCAAGACTGCCTAATAAAAAACATGCGCTTTTCGGGTAATAAAGACATATTCTACTCGTTTCAAAACAATGATCCCACAAGGAGAAAAACATAATGTGAGTCCTTAGGAATCAATGAGCATAAAACCACATGGGCTCAAGCATTAGCTAGTCAGCCCCCGAACCCTCTACCACCATTGTTCATATAGGGACTGGGTGCCTTTTCTTGGCCCTTCTTCTCTCTTTGCCTCCTCTACACGGCAGCCCTCCTTCTCATGCGTGTGAAACTCACACGGACACTAAATGCATTCATCATGGCCACCACTGAATTCCAAATGACAATAGTATAAAAAGACGTGTTTTCAAGACGAGTCAACACACTGCAAACGAGAAAGCCCCATTTTAATTTAGAGAGCAGCCTAAAACCCACAGCGGAGAGGAGATCTGAGTCCCCAGTGCTCTGTGCTGTGAGGATTGGGGGTGGAACTGTCACAGCGAGGAGGCTCTCAGAGAAAGAGAGGTGGAATTCAAAGCCAACACCAGTCCCCCTGGGGTCTGTTGTAATCAGGAGACAAATGGTCTGTACTCAGTAGCATGTATTCATTCTGTTGCAAGAGGCTGCCAACGAGCTTTCCAACGCTTTTGTGGAAATACAGTAAGACTCTTTTTCCCCCCTTTCAGTGGCTTTAGAACAAGAAGAATAAAAAAAAAGTCCACTGCTGACAAACACTGCTTTGGGCATTTGACACTGGTCTTTGATCTAGTTACTCAGACAGTTCAAAATGAACAAATTAGGTGTTTGCAACAAAAGACATTTCGTTTCAGCCTGTTCAAGCGCCAGGCAGGGTGGACAGTCTTCTCAAACAAAGCTGGGAAATATCTCCCTGCCAGGCCACAGGATGGGCGCTGAGAGTTGATTCTCCCACAGAAATTAATAAATTAGGAGACTGCTTTAGTGGATTAAAAAATAATAAAGAATACATAGGGGTGGGAGGTCAACAAAGTAAAACCTAAGTAATTTGGAGTCAGGACACTTCAGATCACTCAAGCTTGGGGCCCTCGGGGACATTTCTCAGTTCTTCACGAGGTGGTTTCGTTACGGAACCAACACAGAAAAAGCATTCATTTTCATTCCAAGGAACATGGCACCCATCCAGGTTACACACCACATAGAAAAGGGCAGAATCTTTATCCTATTATGTTAATTCAGCTGTTAAAAGTATTCTAACATTATTCTCAAAGAGAAGAGAAAAATTGGGTGTCTCCCAATTTTCATAGAATAGAATGGTTTTGTTCCTTTGGCTGAAGTGTCTGTTTTGTTCCTATGGAAAACAGTGTATCCTTAAAAAGGACTCTTTGCCTTGGTTTCCTCTTTATGAAATGAAGTGTTTGTACTATGACATAATTTGTTAGAAGCTTTAGCACTACAGGACCAATGAAGGACACCCATAAAGAGACTATGTAATTTGCACCATGTTTTTCTGCTAGGGGACACCTGGGCTCTTTTTAATAATATTTAACGATGTTTAGAAAAGTAGACACCATCTCAGTAACTGTGCCCAGCAGCAGTGGACTTTGAGATTTGCTAGGTGATGTATAAGGTACATATGAAACATACTGAAAAGTGGCACCTTAAAAATCACATTTCATTTTCAGCGAGTGGGAAAAGGACAGCGAGTGGAGAAAAAGAAAGAAATCTGTTAGCACAGATCCAAATATCCCCTAGAATCAAAATGTCAGGCTTGAAAATACCAAGTGAATCAGCTTGTCTAATATGTTACCATTCTGGCTTATAATTACCGGAAAGTAGTTATTTATCTGTTGTGTTCAGCTACCCTGTCAGTACTCCTGAGTTTAATTATCAGACTGCACTGAGAGTTCAATTTCCTCGGTTCCCTCCTCTTTTTGCAACAACAGAAATCGAAATTTCTTCATGGTTTCTATTAACTGTTTTGGCACTCCTCACACATCCTCCGCTCCTGCCAATAAGGCTGCTCGTCTCCCCGCCCTCCCCACCGTTAAGGAGGCAGCTGTTTGGCGCAGTTTCAACCGTCAGAAGCCTGACTTCTGGTATATTGAAGTTCACAGCCTCTTGTCCATCAAGTCGATGGAAAAGAGAAGCCTCCCGAAGAGACGTTTTGCTGGTTTCACCTGCACAGAGAACATGAGGTTGCTTCAAACATCTGCCTCAATGGTGCCACCAGCCAGGAAATTCAAAACTGCTCCAAATAAGGGGCCCCCAGGAACTAAAACAAGCAGTTCTTATCATGACCTCCCTTCCCTTCACCTCCCAGGCAAGGGATCCTTCCAGTGAAAAGGATCTTGTTTTGGGTGTGATTCTTTCATGCAAGCCATTTGTGGAAACAGAGCCTTGATTGTCAGAGACAAGAGAGAGATAAAGCAGAAAGCTGTGGAACCTGGGCATATATCTAACTTGAAAGAAAGGGGGGAAAAACCCTAGAACTTAAATGCTGCCTTTCTCCCCTCTGACCAGTCTTCCACAACCAGATCCAGCCCTGAGGAGAAAAAGGCACACGTAGCACAAGCTATTATTACCACGTCTGCTAAGAATCTGGACTTATCCCAGTTTTAGTCAGCCTCTGAGGTAGAATTCACTCCTTCGCCTAAGGTTGGTGGCAAGTCAATGAGTACAGACTTTGAGTCCCAGGAATGCCACTTACCATCCCTGGGACCTTGGGCAAGTCACCTCACTCTCATCAGTGCCTTAGTATTCTTCGCATAGTGGGATAATAAATGTTCCAACCATGTGGGGCTATTAGATTATATTATAATACATAATTATAATAATTATGTATTATAATACACAAGTGAATTGCTTGCCATATACTAGAATGGTGCCCAACACATAGAGTGCTATGAAAGTATTAGGAACTATTATTATTACTGTTATTATTATTATCTTAGTATTTTACTTTCTTCATTCTTCTCCCTTCCCCCTTAGTCCCTGGCATACTGATTTGATTTACTCAGATTAACCTTTCAATAAATACAAATTGATTAACAATGTACAGTACAACAGTATAGGCTTTTAAGGACAACTAGCTCATTGACAAAGTCTCTGACCAAATACTTTGATAAGTTCAACATCTAACAAGGTGACTGTGAGCACTAATTCACATGCAGTGGAGTGTCTGTGTTTATAAGCGAGCATCTAAAATTGACAGAATTTTGTATATTTTACACAATTTAAAATCGAAGGAGTTGTCTGTATTCGTTTCCTGCAGCTGCCATAACAAATTACCACAGCCTTGGCTTAAAGCAACCGAAATGTATCTTTTCATAGTTCTGGAGGCCAGAAGTCTGAAGTCAAGATCTCGACAGGGCCATACTCCCTTCAGGGGCTCTTGGGGAGAATCTGCTCCTTGCATCTTCCAGTTCCTGTTGGCGCTAGGCATTCCTTGCTTTGCGGAACCTCCAACCTCTGTCTCCAAGGTCATACTGCCTCCTCTTCTGTATGTCTTCTCCCTTGTGGGTCTGTCAAATTTTCCTCTGCCCCGCTCTCATAAAACATATCATTGGATTTAGAGCCTACCTGGGTAATCCACGATAAGCTCCTTCTCTCAAAATCCTTAAATGAATCACGTATTTTGCTGTATACGGTAAGATTCATAGGTCCTGGATGTAAGGGCTGGACATATCTTTTTGAGGGACATTGTTCAGCCCACTGCAGTGTCTATTACTGAAATATACTGAGAGAAATTATAAATGTCTGATTTATTTTAATCAAGTGAAAATAGTTTATATTTAAAGTTTATAGGGAATATTTGTACTGGTCAAATAATCACACACACACATGCACATGCCTACACACCAGCTTTTCTCCATTAGAGTGGAAGGGGGTTTGAGTTTGTCACTGGTAGAAAACATGTTTCACTTGGTAATGAGCCAAGGTAAGGAGAAGGGGAGAAAAGATAGAAAGAAGATAGATGGCAGGATTCCTCTATCACCTCCTACAAACCAGTTTTCATTCTCCTTGGAAGAGCTGCTACAAAGCCGAAGGCTGTGAAAGGTCATGAGGTTCCTTCCTCACAGAAAGTAAAAAGGACCTCGTGAGACCCCCAAGCACAGAGAGAGCTGCTTTGGAGCCCCGTGACTATGAGTGGAACAGAGAGACAAACCTCTGGCTTTGTCTTCCAAGGAGTTTCCAAGCTTTGGGAAAATCCTGCAGCACCTCACTTATCTTAGATATGAGTGATCCTATGAAGTACTGGGACGTTGACAAAGCAATGGAAATGGGCAAGCAAGCGGGGCCAACGGAGGAGAGAAAGAGGCAACCGTTATGAGGACATAAGAGACCCATCCCACTAGAAGTCTCCAGAAAGATCTCAGGGCACTTACCAGGATGAGTGAAGCCCTGTTAGTGTGCGGGTGGAAATTACCATGCAATCTGACATCTGCATAAACATTTCCCTACTTAAAGAAGGCTATGAGGATATGGGGCAACATGAAACTCTCAAACAGTGAGACAGGGTAGGATAAATATTTTGATTATTGTATTAGTTTTCTATTGCTGCTATAAAAATTACCCAAAACTTAGTGGCTTAAAACCACACCCGTTTATTGTTTCAGTTTCCATGACTTGCCTGGATTCTGAAATCAAGGTGATGTTAGACTTGCATTCCTTTCTGGAGTCTCTGGGGGTAAATCCACTTCCAGGATCATTCAGGTTGTTGGCCAAATTTAATTCCATGTGGATGTGGGACTGTGGTCCCCATTTCCTTGCTGGCTACTGGCTGAAGCTTCTAGTAGCTGTCCCCATATTCTGACTCATGACCCCAAATCTTCAAGCCATTGGTGACACATCTGACCCTTCTTGAACTTCTAATCTCTCTGATTTCTCTTCACTTTCTAAGGGCTCATGTGATTACACTGAGCACAAATGGATAATCCTGGGTGATATCCTTATGTTATTATCAGATGATTAGTCACCTTAATTACATCTGGAATGTCCCTTTTGTCGTGTGAGAGAAAATATTTACCGGGTGTAACACCAGGGGTTTAAGGCCCTGGGGGCAAAAATTCTGCTTATCATACTTTTAAATCTTGCAATAACGCAGTCCTCCCACCTTCCCCACCCCCCCCCCCCCCCACACACACAAAGATTGAAGTAGCAATCAGAAGACCATGTTCCAGTTTCACCTTTACCGCCAGCTAATATGTTGATGAACATGAGTGGCTACTGCCCTACTTGGGGACTAGTTTCTTATAACTATAAAATGAAGGAGTCTGAGTAGTGTAACATCTCTCACTGCTCCCAAATGATGTAACTATTTCTCCACTAGTGAAAGATTACAACCCATTATCAAAGCTATGGTGGAAAATGTATCTTGTGATTTTTCAGCCAATTGCTGAACTATTGTCAGAGCCGTTGCCTGGGCCAGAACAGTGGAAGGCTGCCAACCTATAGATGAGCTGTGCTTTTACAATAGGTAACACTGTGAGTATAGGATACGATAAGCATAGCAAATAGTTTCCTTTAGGAAATCACCAAGTGTGCACGCAATCAAGTCATCCAAAATAAAGCTCCGAGCTATGTGAGTTTAGGCTTTATGAGCAGACATTACTTCTGTACAGATCATCTCATGTGGAGCTTAAATGCAGCCAAGTGTTCAAAGTGGATGACACAGAGGGCCTCTAGCTTCCAGCACACCTCAAGTGCAACCCACAAAGAATGCAATAAACTCCTCCTATTTATAGCATTCAGCTTCTTCCAGAAATCTCTCCCAGATGCCCAGACTGAGTTTTTCCAAAGGAATTGCAATTTGGCAAATCTTTTCAGTGTTTGATGTCTAAAGTATTACCTCATATCTAATGACTTCCAAATAAGGCTTAAAAAGATCTAAATATCTAATCCTATCAATCATGTTGATCATAGTAACAAGATTTCAGTGGATCATGATACGCAAAGTGGATCAATACAGTGTTCACATTTTTTAAAATTTATTTTAATGTTTTTTTATTAGTTCAAAACTAATGTCATATAAAACAATGTAATAGTTAGACATTTATCATTTATATCCCTCACAAAGTGATAACCACCCCCCAATCTACTACCCCTCTGACATCGCATATAGCCGTTATATTTCCACTGTCTCTATGCCTAATGCTGTACTCCACTTCTTGTAACTATACATATACATATAAACTTATAGTTAACATTCATTATTGTTCAGCTTCAGCTTCAGGTGTACAGTGCAGTGATCAGGCATCTATATCATCCCTGAGGTGGTCTCCCTAACGAGACAAGTGTCCATCGGATACCCTACAAAATCCTTACAACATTATTGATTATATTCCCCAAATTGACTTTCGTAACCCCGTGGCCATCTTGTGGTTATCGATTGTGCTTTCTAATCCCCTCCCCCTCCCCCTTATCCCCCTCGGCCCATCTAGCAACCCTGTTTTTCCTCTATGTCTCTGAATTGTTTCTGATTAGTTTGTTCATTTATCCTTTTCTTTAGATTCCACATGTAAATGAGATTATACAGTATTTGTCTTTCTCTCTCTGACTTATTTCACTTAGCATAATGTTCTCTAGATCCATCCATGTTGTTGCAAATGGTAAGATTTCTTTCTTCTTTATGGCTGCGTAATACTCCATTGTATAAATGTACCACAGTTTCTTAATCCAGTCGTCTACCGATGGGCATTTCGGTTGTTTCCATGTCTTGGCTATTGTGTAGAGTGCTGCAATAAACAGGAGTGCATAAATTTTTCAAATTACAGTTTTGGATTTCTCCGGATAGACATCTAGGAGTAGAATTGCTGGGTCATAAGGTAGTTCCATTTTCAGTTTTTGAGATACCTCCATACTGTTTTCCATAGTGGCTGCACCAATCTGCAATACCACCAGCAGTGCACAAGGGCTCCCTTTTCTCCACATCCTCACCAGCACTAGCTGTTTGTTGATTTATTAATGATAGCCATTCTGACTGGAATGAGGTGGTATCTCATTGTGGTTTTTATTTGCATTTCTTTAATGATTAGTGAGGTTGAGCATTTTTTCGTATGTCTGTTTGCCACTAGTATGTCCTCTTTAGAAAAATGTCTCTTCATGTCCTCTACCTGTTTTTTAATTGGGTTGTTTGTTTTTCTGGAGTTGAGTTGAGTGAGTTTTTTATAAACTTGGGATATTAACCCCTTATCGGATATATCATTGGCAAATATTTTCTTCCACTCAGTAGGATCCCTTTTTGTTTTATTGATGATTTCCTTTGCTGTGAAAAAACTGTTTAGTTTGATGTAATCCCACATGGTTTTTTTTTTTTTTTTTTTTTTTTTACTTCCCTTGCCCGAGGGGTATATCAGTAAAAAGCTTACTCTGGGTAATGTCTGTAAACCTTCTTCCTATATTTTCTTCTAGGAGATTTATAGTTTCAGATCCTACATTTAAGTCTTTAATTCATTTTGAATTTATTCTTGTATATGGTGTAAGGAGGAGGTCCAGCTTCATTTTTTTGCATGTGTCTGTCCAGGTTTCCCAGCACCATTTATTGAATAGACTGTCTTTACCCCACCATAAATTCTTGCTCCCATTGTCGTAAATTAAATGACCATATAGGCATGGATTTATTTCTGGGCTCTCTATTCTGTTCCATTGATCTATGTGTCTGTTTTCATGCCAGTATCATGATGTTTTGATTACTGTAGCCTTGTAGTATAATTTGATGTCAGATATCATTATACCTCCCACTTTATTCTTATTTCTCAAGATTGCTGAGGCTACCTGGGTCTTTTATGGTTCCATATGAATTTTGGGATTATATGTTCTATTTCTGTGAAAAATGTCCTTGGTAGTTTGATAGGAATTGCGTTGAATCTGTGTATCGCCTTAAGCAGTATGGACATTTTAATGACATTAATTCTTCCTATCCATGAGCATGGTATGTGTTTCTATCTAAACAGTGTTCACATTTTAAGTTATGGAAACAAGAAGGACCCCATCTTTCAGGTTCTGTCTTTCTCAATTGCTGTCTCTCTATTGCTGTGTCCCTAAATTCATATCCAGATCACTTTTTGTTCTACTTCCATATTAATAACATTCTTCAAAGACTGAAGAAATAAATATTTCCATGAAATTTCCTAAAAGGTTACTACTAGTAATTGAAATTGGCAATAAACAGAGATGTTTCCTAAAAGTCACATCTTACGTCTAGAACTAAATTTAAATTTCATTCAATCAATAAATTATTTATTGACTACCTATTATATACGATATTTATCTGCTATGGATAAAATAATGAATAAAACAGTCCTTGATCTCAGAGAATTTACATTCCAGTAGAAGACATACAATAAACAAATAATTCAAAATACTGTGAAGAAAGTTGAAGTAGGTAAAGGAATAGAGTGTGTCTGGGGAGGGGTATTTTTAGAAAAGGTACTTTCTGGCATGGTGACAAGTTAAACAGGAATGAACATCATGAATATGTGAGGCAAGAGCATTCCAAGCAGAGAGCCTGGAGGGCAAGTTCAAAGGCCCTGGAATAAAATGTGTTTGGCATGTTCGATGAACATCAAAGAAGCCAGTGTACTTCCAGTGGTGAGAGTAACAGTTAGAGTGGTAGAAAATGAGTTTGAAGGAGCGGCCAGGGTCAGATCACACGGAGCTATGGTAATGACTTTGGATTTTAGTATAAGTGTGATGGAAGCCAATGAAGAGTTGAAAACAGAGGAGTGATGTGATTTGATTTATAATTTCAAATTTTCACTTTGGCTGCAGTTGAAGAATAGAGGTCGAGATTGAAAGCCAGAAGGCAAGTTAGAAAAGTTATTCTATAGCAAATATAAGCTCAGGCAAGGGATGGACTAGGTGATGAGTTGTAAAACAAAGTGATCAGGTTTAGGATTTATTTTGAAGGTTTTGCTGATGGAATGTATGTCTTGCTAACAGAATGTATGTGGAAAATGAAGAAAAGAGAAAAGGTTGGAAGCCCATCATTGACCAGTATAGGGAAACTAGCGATTACTTCCTCAAATACAAATTTAGTCTTCTCTTTAAGGAAAAAGTGTTGCTTCTTTTCGTCATTGTCCATCACCTAGGGAGGACTTGCTTGTGTATAGATGTGAGGAGATAATGATGGATACCTAGAGAGACAGAAACTACTTCTGATGCAACATGGAGAAGAAAACATCATGACCCATTCTAGGTATGGGGGTTGGGAGGAACTGCATGGAAGGAGCGAGGCCAGAATAAAAGCATACAGTCTGCCTTTTTCATAGCAGTACAGTAAGGCAGCCACAATCAGGGAAAACAGATAATCATTTTACTTTAAACTATTAATAATAATAATACATAATTGTTATGTTGGTGAGAGTCTCAGGAAAAGTAGCTTGACAGAACTGACATTGGAATTGGACCATGAATGCTTAGAATCACGACAAAAAGAAAAAGTAAGAGACAGTTCATATTGATCTAAGTGTTTGTTGTTGCTGATGGTGGTAGTTCAAGATCAATGGGGCTGAGGAGTAGGATGGTATAGTTGTCTGTGTAGCTTCAGCCTCAGCTTAAATCCCTGTTCTACCATTTACTATGTGTCCCTGAGCAACCTACTGAATCTCTAATGTGCCCCAGTTTCTCCACCTGTCATACTGGAATAATAGACATTTCTTAGAGCTTTATAAGGATTAACTAATTTAACATTTAGTCCTTTTGATTAAAGGTTTTAGTTCATAGTAAGAGTTATACAATACTGTGATCCTAGCAATAAAAAGTAGGCTAGATATTTTCTTATTTGAACCACATTCATGACGAGGGCAAGACAACTTTTATGGTGTGATTTAGGTTTTTAAGAAGGATTATTTTTTCATCTCTCTTGATCTCACGAGTTAAAACTGAACTTACAAGGATGGAAACTTTGCTTTCTACCGACTATATGTGTGGTTAGTTATACCTAATGAGGTTGAAGTGATAGGCTTAATACCCAAGTGGGTCAAGTGGCTTCACCCTGCACTTGGCCGCAGACAGAGCCCTCAGCCCTGGTTAACCAAGAGGCAAATAGAACAGGAAGGAGGCAAACCACACAGTGGAAACGTATCTGTGCTACTCACCAATTAGCCGCTAGAAAAATTACTCCAAGTCAGGTCTTAATGGCAGTGAGGCAGTGATGTCATTTTAATAAGTGAATCGAATGCTTTGAAAATTATAAATGGAGCTGCATTATTCGTATGCCTGCAGGATGAGACCATATTTGAATCCTAAGAGCTAAATTCTGAGTGAGATTCCGGCATGCTTTCTGCCTGGTGATACCTCACATTTAGCTACTAATTCATATTTCACACATACACAAATACTCCTCCTTATTATACCGTAATTTCCAAAATGATAAAATATCGAACTTGAGAATTTTAAGGAAGACTGAATGTGGTCAAGCTGCAATGCTACATGGGGAGAAAGGCAAAGCTATTATGGGCAGGAAACTGATAAATGACGAGCTTCTTCCATGGTAAATACCAGTGTGATGATGGGGCCATGAGAATGAAAAACAAAGGAAAAGCAACTCACAGTAACTGATCATTCTCCACCTTCTTCATCGACCCTTTGTTTCCCTCTTTGCCTGGCAACCGCTAAACGTTCTCCAGTTGCCAAAGCAGATATCCAGCTACCATCATCTGTGCCAGAAACGCATTTAAATGACAATGCAACACTTGTGAAGGAAGAACAGCCCAGTGAACTGGAGATGCCTTGCCTACAACTGCTTTGCTGTGTTTAAACTGTCCTTTGTGCATCGTTTATTCTGAATACATTTGAGGGTAGCTGGAAACGAATAGTGAGAGAGGTGAAAGAATGACATTTTAAAGACAAACATTGAGACTTTCCAGGCAGAAGCTGCTACAGATGCTGATACAACAGATGACATCGGATCAACCAGGGGGGTGGAATATCAATTCAATAAGAGAGGCTGCCGCACAGAGAAAGCAATCCACTAAACACAAATGCTACAGCATCCAGGCAGTGCAGAGGGGCCCGGATTCTTCTCTCAGCAAGATGGCTTGATGAAAGATAATACAGAAGAGAGAAAGACAGAGACAGAGAGGGAGAAATTGAGATTGCTTTAGAATGCATCTGCCTGTGCGTCCGAAGAGACATTGTAAATAACATTCCAAACCTGAAGAGTGTAGCCCATAGGCTTTTTTCTCCAGAGCAAGCTGTGCACACCTCCTTTGGAAGCTAAAAGATTTAGCTTTATGTTCAGTGGTCTTAAAAAACACACCCTACTTTGATACTCTTGATTCAACAATTTGCCAGCCACTCTGGTTTGAAATCAGTACTAATGATCTGGACACATACCAAAACATTTGACTAGAGGTGTCCAAAGCCTTTGAGAGTTTAAAAATATAGCCTTGTCAGTTGAAAAATGCCATTTAGATGCCTGGAGGACTTTCTGACCCATTTCCTCTAGAAGAGTTCATGAAAATAGAAACAAAGAGAATCAAAATGCACCTAACTCAGTATCTGCAAACCCTGTGAAGCAGCGTATTAAAGAATTGGTTCCCAGTCAGTCTGAAATTTGAAGAACAGCAGGATTTACATCAGGGGAGATATCAAAGAAAAAGAAAAAGGAAGTCAGGTAATCGCAGCCTTACGTGGTCATTGCTAGGGAAGAAAGTCTGGAAAACCTGAGGCATCCATTTCTCAATATATTCATAGCAAGTCAACTGCTTTCATTTATGCAGAAAAGTTATAGGAGCCCAATGTCTATTGGGTCATTCAAGAACCATTTTTTGAGGTACTACTACATACGAGGCATAGGGGACTGGGAAGCAACTGCAAAAGTACTGGTGCCTGATAACAGATTAAATATAAATATAAATTTCAAAAGAGTGAAATAACTATTCTAAAAAGGGACGCGATGCTTTTAGAATGATATAGAGTAATTTTAAAGAGTCGCTCAAAGAGGAATCGATAAAAATTATATGGGAAGGTGCCCAGGTGTTTGTAGATAATGAAAAGTAGATTGTGCCACTAATTGAGAGAGCAAGAAGGAGTAGATTTAAGAGGGAATATCGTGAATTCAGCTTTGAACATGTCTCTCAGATTTGCATAAGTGTCCCTTAAGAAATAAAATAGTCTGAACTGAGTTTCCTTTCTTTTTCTGCCTCCATCACCACCACTGAAATAATAACACATGAATAGCAAAATGAAAAGAAGAAAACAGAAAGAAAAAAATGCGATTTGCAAGGTTTTGAGGACATTTGAGAGTTCTGGGTCATTATACCAGACACTCATACTTCTTCCTTCTTGGTTCCCCCTCCCCGCCCCCACGTTCTCTATAATTTAATTGCTAAAAGTGTGCGCCCACAATCTGCATGGGTTCAAATTCTACTACTTGCTGGCAGGCTGATCTGATAATTTACTGTCTTCCAAAGGCTTTGCTTCCCCCTCTGTGAAATGGGAATAACAGTACCTAATTCATACAGTTGATGCGAGGATAAATGGGATCCTGAATGTTTTTGGAAAACTTAAAACAATGCCTGGGTCATAGCCCATTGTCAATATGTGTCAGTTACTCTCTTTCCCTGCTCTTGCTTTTCTCCGTTCCTTGTGCTTTTCATTTCCATCCCTACCCTCAAGGCTTTCTCACTTTCCTATGAACAATTTCAAAGTTTTTATAGTTACACACACTTTGGACTGAGGAAATCTAGGCTTCTATCTTGGTGCTGTCATCTGTGTGTTCTTGCAAAAGTTCCTTGACGTCCTCAACTTCAGTTTCCCTAACCATAAATCACGGGTGTTAATAATGCATTTCTTTATTAGGATGTGGTGAGGGGTGGATGAGATGTTATGTGTTTTGGATATTCTCCATTTGCCACCCCCCTCCGACCCCTGCAAATCTACTCTCCTATTTTCTATACCCTTCTGTGCCCTAAGTACTGACATTTACCAACTAAATCAATGAGCAACCTTGCCCTCTGCCTTCTGGCTTGTCTTGGTGGATAAAAGACACCGCAAGAAATTTGAGTAGACAGGAGAGTGAGGTCAGGGTTCTCTCCCTGGTTCTCTCCCTGCTTGGTTCCTGTGGGTGAAATGCCTCAGTCTATTGAAGGGCACAGTTCTGGCTATGTAGCCCTTTTTCTCTCTGGGTTCTGCTAGGTGCCCTCTCCTAGGTTGCTTTAAGTCTGCGGGTGGTACATTCTCCCCACTGTTGTTAGTTCTGATGCACTGCAACATCCCTTGCTAGTTTCCGTAAAATAACCCCATAGACACCTTTGTAAATTGTCCCTTTATTAAATTCTCCTCAATTATCCCTGTTTGAGTATGCCATCTGTTTCTTTCTAGGACCCTAACTGCTACAACATGTAACGTCCCTGGCACTACGCCGGGTGCCTCATAAATGAGAGTTGCTCCCTAAAAACAATGCCTGCCACGGAGTTCCTCAAGCGTTGTCTGGCTTTAGAGCAGTGCTCACAGAAGGGAAGGGTCCACCTGACAACATGAATCTGGACATGCACATAGAATCTTTTAAAAAGTGGGAAAATAACATTCCCCAGAGTATTAATAGAATATATCTTCCTTGGGAAATCAGACTCCAAACCGAATCTGTAATAAGTGAAGTTTACATTTATTGTTGCTATATATTGCCACTTCTGTATGCTGCCAGGTGCAACACTGCCCGGTTCATCATTCTTTTTTATTTTTTTTGACAATTCCAGAGTTCTCTAACATATGAGAAAGAAGAGCAAATCGAGAGAAAGGAGAACAGTTTGCTTTCTGTCACAGATCTGTAAGATATACCTTCTCTCCCAAAGCCTCTGGTTACTTGTGATTGGGTAGAATCAGCACAAGAACAAACGGAAGTTGATTAAATCCTTTAGAAATAGTGCTAAAAGTTTCAGTAAGGTATTACATGGAAGAAAAATACCTAAATTTATTTCTCTATTTATATGAACTCTGCCAGCATCTCCTTTAGTTTAAAATCAAAATATTTACATCTTGGTCTCCAAAATATAAATACAAGGTTGTTAATTATGTACCTGAAAAACCATACAGGAGTTATTGCAAATATGAATTAGTATTTTTATGTGACACACTTCTATTTTGTCTTAGTTTTTCTGTGCTCTGGCTTTTTCACACCTCCATTGGCTTCTCTTGGTGTTTGTTCATTCTTTGTGTTAAAACATACTTTTCCTACACCTCCTGTTGTATTAGCCTCATCATAATTATAATATTTTCTCTTCAGATCCTTAAATGTATGCAAGATATTAAATTCATGGGACTGTTTCCGTAACCCTTGACAGTGCATATTTAACAAGGGCTTAAAAAATTCTAGTAATTTTGCCCAGTTGTGAGAAAATATATGCTCATAGGACAGCCATTTAAAGAGTAAGTAGTATTTTAAATGATTAGCACTAACATGCTTCAGTGTGATATTTCCTTTATATGTTTTTAATATTAGCTATCTTTGAATGTTTTGTAGTCTTTATCTGCTTCACAAATGTTGTGCTTGCATATTTTAAGAACTGTACGTCTCACTGATGCACAGATAACAAATACTGATGTCTCTATTTTGTGTAAAGTCTATAAACTCCGGTTCTTTCTTCTCTTCTGTCAAATTCCTGGTGGCTGATGGCCTCAATCTTCCAGGTGCCTCATGTGAAGCAAGAGGGTTCATGTTCCTTCATCACAAAAGTGACACACAATAATAATTACAGAGCAGGGTTCTTTTCTTTAAAGAGTTAAAGGTGTATAATTTGCACCTGGGAGTATAAGCTTGCATATACAAGGCAGTTCTGATATGTTGGTTTATGAAAAACAGATACTGTAAATCGGATGTTGACAGATGAGGTAGGGTTATCAGGGAAGGTAGACTTTTCAATTTGGGCTCAATATTTCTCTTTTCCTCTTTTTTTTTTTTTTTTTTTTTAATTTCCTTTCATTCATAGAGCTGAACGCAGTGAAGAACTGGTAGTATTAAGACCCCTCAGCTCTCCCTCGCACTTCCAGCATTGATCGGTACCTCAAATATTTGGCTGTAGAACAGCCATGATAGGTTTTCAACTATGTGCAGTCAGGGAATGTTTCTGGGGGCTGGACCAGTTCTTCACAGACAAGCCCAAGCCATAGGCTTTGCAATGAGACTGATGCACTTGAAAGAATCATTAAAAAGACATTGCAGAAAACAATATCTTAGAATCAAAAGGTAAAGATATTGTAGGTATAGTATACCTCACTGTAAGACTACAACAAAAGGCTCTTAGTCCATCAGGTTAACTTGTCTGGGTAGAATTTTTGTGTACACTTTCAAACTAGGCATTCTATCACTTGTAAGAAAAATATTATTACTTATTGCTTGGAATGGTGGCCAATTCCCCAAGAAAAGATGGAGTAAAATTAGTAAAATATTGAGTTATCAGTTGCTGTTCTCTGTAGAAAAAGAGGAGGAAAATTGCAATGTTAAGATGATTTGTATAAATCTGCTATCATTTTCAACTATAAAAACTGTTAAACAGACTTGTTTAATAGAAGGCCTGATGGTGGTAGACCCAATTCCCTATCAAAACAACAACAACAAAACAGCTGTTTATTTTGATGGAGAATAGTCCTTATTACTAGAAAATTTAGAATCATAGCACAGAATACATGGGACCAATAGTTAGAGACATAATAAGAGGAATCTAAAAAATAGCTTTGGAACACGTGATCTGCTCAGTGCATCTCATATAAATGAAGGTTGAGTGGGTCATATTACTTCTGTAAAAAAAAGTACATATTTTGTAGCAAGGAGTTGCACTTTCTAACTCAGATCCTTATTAGCTGTATGGTCTTAAGCAAGTCACTTAAATTGAGTCTCAGCTTCCTCATGAGGAAAATGGATGATAATACATATGAGGACTAGCAATATGCTTGCAAAGCCAGTGCAGAGATAGGCAAATGGGGTTGTCCAATGAATGGTTATTCGGACAAACTGTATTTCATTTAGCCTTTATCACAGTGTGCTATGGAAGAGAAGAGTTCTAAAGAGAACAGTGTTAAACCCGACCATCCAAAATCTGCTTATCTAGCAATGATCTCTGTCCTACAGTATTGTCCCACACTAGTTCTCAGCTCCGTCTACTACTTTATTATTCTTTGTTTGGAAGAGGGAAGAGCTTACTTTTCTCTGCCAATTTAATACCTCCGTAGTAATCAAGAGTTTCCTTAAACTATCCTCCCCCTAGCACAGGAAGGACTGTGTTATTTCCCACAGCAAGAATTATACTTATCCTTGAACTCTCAGCTTCTACAGTATCCCTGCTCCCTGGCTAAAAGGAATCTGAATCTGAGAGAGAACTTGATGACTTTATTTTTCTTCTGATTAACCAACTTCAGTCAATATTCTTCACTCTTGATTAGCAGTTGGTTTTAGTTTACAACTTAAGTAAATTTATAGTGAAAGAATAAATGTACTCTTACAGATAAATCGTCTGGTTAAGGTCTCAGACTTTGCCTGAGTCTTCTGGGTTTCCTATTTGTTGGCTCTGTGACTGTGGACAAGTGATTAATTTCTCTCTTCCTCAGTTGCCTCACCCAAAAGAAGGAGTATAAAAATAGTACCTATTCTTTAGAGTTGTGGTGAATATTGAATGAGTTAATATATTCAAAAGATCATAGAACATATACAGTAAATGCCATGTAAGTTTTGGTATAGTTTCCGAAGGGTCTCCACTGAGCTTATTTCATAGTTGACTTCCATACAAAGGAAAAAACTATGTATACATAGTCAACCATTAACGTGTGTAATCAAGCTGGCTGACTTAGTCCAGGCAATGTAATTTAATCCTTCATCCCTCTCCATGGTTAGCCTGGTCCCACAGAGTAAATGTGCTTGGAGAGGGGTGATTCTTCAACTGTTTCTTTCTTCATCAGGCTAGTTGCCTTGGAGGCTTTCCTCTCAATCTCCTTCACCCCTAAAGTCCAAATGATGTCTTTGCAATAAAATTCAATCTGTGTATCTTTTCTTTTTCCAGCTTTATTGTGATAAATTAACACGTAATATTGTGTAAACTTAGGATTTACAATGTGATGATTTGACATAGGGGTATGTTGTGAAATGACTACCACAGTAAGGTTAGTTAACACATCTATCATCTCACTTGGTTACAATTTGTGTGTGTGTGTGTGTGTGTGTGTGTGTGTGTGTGTGTTGAGCACTTTTAAAATATACTCTCTTAACAACTTTTAAATATAAAATACATTATTGTTAACTACCATCACCATGCTATACATTATATTACATCCCCAGGACTTATTTAACTTATAACTGAAAATTTGTATTTTTTGATCACCTTCACCAATTTCCTCCCCGCTACCCCCACCCTGGCAACCACCAATGTGCTATCTTCATGAGTTTTTTTTTTTTTTTTTTTGATTCCCCATGTAAGTGAGAACATATATTTATCTTTATCTGGCTGACTTATTTTACTTAGCATAATGCCTTCAAGGTCCATCCTTGTTGTCACAAATGACAGGATTTGCTCCTTTTTTATGGCTGAATAACGTTCATCCATTCATGGACACATAGGTTGTTTCCACATCTTTGTTTTGTAAATAATGCTGCAAAGAACATGAGGGTGTAGACATCTCTTCTAGACAGTGATTTGGTTTCCTTTGGATTTCTCCAGAAGTGAGATTGCTGGATCATAAGGTAGTTCTATTTTTTATTTTTTTGAGGAACCTCCATACTGTTTTCCATAGTGGCTGCATCAATTTACATTGTGTACAAGGGTTCCCTTTTCTCCACATCCTCACCAGCACTTATGTCTCATCTCTTTGATAATAGCCATTCTAACAGGTGGGAAGTGATATATCACTGTGGTTTTGATTTACATTTCCATGAAGATTAGTGATGTTGAGCATCTTGTTATGTTCCTGTTGGCCATTTGAATATCTTCTTTGCAAAAAAATGTCTATTCTTAGAATGCTACATGTCATTGGCTTACCAACCTATTCTGTTCTCCATGTCATGGGACTGAGGTGGCAAACTAGCTACGGAGTGAACCACACGTCTTCTGTGGTTTGCATAGAACTTTTAACATTTGAATTAATTGCAAACATTTCAAACTAGGGAGATTTCATATAAAAGTTTGATGTGAGGCATCTCTTGAAAAATGAAAAGATCTGACAAAACTGGGCCCTGCTTCTTTCATTGCAATAGTAACCTGGATCTGAATGTGGCTACACCACATTGCCAGGGCATGCATATGCCAGAGTCTCCACCACCCCTATCATCTCAGACAGCCCACAAGCTGCACTTATTTACATAGCCTACCAATGCTCTCAGATGCCATCAGCTGTTTGACTCCTGACTTAGGAAGGACCATTCTTTCCCTTGGTGTGCTTTTTCTCTTCTCCTCCTCTTCCTTTCCCTCTTCCTCTTCCTCCCCTTTCTTCTCTTCCTCCCCCTTCTTCCCCTTCCTTCTCCTTCTCCTCCTCTTCCTCCTTCTTCTTCTTTTACCACTGGAAAGCCTCTCAAGACATGACAAGAAATGGGCCTGAGGAAATAAGACTGATTTTAATTCAAATACTGGTCCAGTTGATCCAAGCGAAAAGGTTCCTCAGCCATACCGCCAGTAGAAAATGAGGTTGTCCACATAGTTTTCAAGATGGGGTAGGCCACAAGCCCTACCTCGTGTGTCCTCCAGGGTCAGGTACACCATCCTGTCTAATTTTCTGTCTCCTACTAAGAATAAAGAAGTAGCAACACTGTGGTTACAGACAATGCCATGCTCTTCACAATTTGTTTGTATTAACACAAGTTGTTGCCTCTGTAATTCCCTAATATCATTTATTTACTGTTGGTTCTATCGTTTCTCATGGCACTGCCTCACTCATCCTGCTATCTGTGAACACTGCCTTCCGATAAGCATTTCAAAGATTGTTACTAAGCTGCATTGATAGGACCACATGGGCACCGAGTATGCAGGGACATGTGAACAACACTTTGTTTTCTGGCCCTGTTAAACTTACTATACACAATGTTACAGTGTAAAAGCATAGCACTGCACATCCCCTCATAATGTCTCTGTAATCACAGCATTCCTGTAACATAATTTCTTTCAATGTCGACTGCTCCTGTGACTTCCACAACTAACAGGTACAATAGGCAAAAACCTGTGGGAGGAGTAAAAAGCATAGTCCCATCCTCACAAGGAATGTCCCTCACGTGGCACAGCTTAAGACAGACCAGGGAGAGTAAAACGTCACCACACTGATCAGAAAAAAGAGAAGATGTTGATTGCAAGGCATGTTGGCTTTGCACAGAGGCAGTGAGAATGCTCCCCCAGACTGCCTGGTGATGGGGTGAAGTGACTGCTCTGGATGCCTCTGGCAGGGACACACAGAGAGTAAATCACACTCAGAGCGGCCCTTGCCATCCTTGGATTCCACAGATTTGAGGGGACATGGTGGTGGGAACTCAGAGCCAATACACGGGCCCTCACATGCAGCTGCAGTTCAAGCCCGGAGCCCTGAAATCATCCTGTATCTCATCTGAATAGGGGACTCATCAGCATCTCACTATGATCCCACAGAGAAATGCCAGGCTGGCAAGTGGGAGCAATCTGCTTTTCAGCCCGCCTTTGGGAGCTGAACCTTGGCCGCAGGGCCCTGGGATGTTCCATAGGTGAGGATCCTGAAGAAACCGGGGGCAACTGGTTGACCATTCCAGGTGAGGTGGAGGTGTAAATGATTGGAGAGAAACTGAAAAGCGAAGAAAAAAGAGCAGGGCTCATGCTTTCTGGGATCGGGACCCCACCCTGCCAGCACAGAGGGCCTGTCCAGTCCCAGGCACCAAAGGGGCCAGTCCCGCCTGGGTCTAAGGGAAATATTAGCAACCAGTCACCACTCTGGAGACTCTCTTGATGAAGGCTGATATGTCCCACAGCTTTTCTCTGTGGCTGTTAGTCACTCCAGCAAGTTGGCATCTTATCCTATTCTGTTCATCTCTACATCTTTTCCCACCTGGGAGATAAGACTAACAGTGACCAACATGCATTATAAGTTAGCTGTTGAAAGCTTTAAATTGTTAACTTAAATATCTAGATAATAAGGGAGCTTTCATTTTCTAAAAATTATAGTTGTTCAGAATTTATAAACATATTGAAGGTTTGATGTTCTTGGGTGATAAATGCTCCATCAGTATCAGATTTTAATATTAATTGACTTTTTTCAATATTAATTATTAATTCTACATATAATCTTAGTTAAGAACATACTTATAAATTTAAAAACTCTGCTCAAATTAAATATTTGAGTTTAAACTGATTCTATCACTTAGCTTCTCTTTTCAAAAATGTGTTTAATATTTTTCGTTAATGGCTTTTGCATCCTGACAGTTAATTGCTAACATAATTACTAAAATAACCATCCAACCTAAGACCCTTAAGAGAAATCCAGTTGTATAAAGGAAGAGTAAATGAATGAATGACTTTGTTCAATAGAAATTGACAACTAATACCAGAAGTTGCTTACTTTAGGATGGGGTCTTCAAGATTACTTTTGGATACTTTTAAGGGAGGTCACAAAATCTGAAAATGCAATGGTTCCAGTTAGCACGCAGTCCCACGTCATTAAAGAAATCCTGCTGTTTGCTTTATATTTATTTAGAAAAAAGTAAAATATTGACCTTCCTATCTAGTCTATAAACTACTGTTAACCTTGCCTGAAGAAGGTGATGATTTTTAGAGTTATGATTGTTAATGGCCTTTGAATGCAGCCTACACAGGCCTTTAACTCCCCAGTGTGAGTCAGGTTCGGCCCTTTTCAGATGGGAAAATGATAAGGACACTACGAAGATAGCAGGTCATTCTTGGGCAGCTGCCAGGAACTTGCAGCAGAATGAATCATGTAGGGCTGCGGTGCTTTAGCCAGCATTTTTCTGTTTTAATTTATCAAGCCAAAGCTTGTTGACATGAAAGTGAATGAAATTGTTATACAGTGGGCTCTAAAAAGCCTGCTCAAAGGTTTAGTGCAGAAGAGCTCTGACTATAAATAACAAAGGAAATACAAGGAATGTTCTCTCTACTAGCACCTGCTCTGTTGTTTGAGATGCATCGACAATGAACTCAAATCCCAATGTCAAATCCTTTTTCAACTGGAAAAAGGCCAATTCTTTGAAATATTATAGAGGCTCCGCAATCTGTTGCAGATGATTACCAAAGAGCTAATCCTCAAAATAGTCATTTTAGTTTTTGATATGTGGGGCTATATTTACTTGTTTATCAAATGCAATAAAGTAACTGACAGAAATGATAAAGTAGTATTGATACCGCTAGGAGAGTAGCTTTGCACTTAGAAAAGGTTAATACCATCTTTCTTGAAAAAAATTATTTTCCAGTGACTTGTCCAAAAAGGAAAACAATGATATAAATCACTGACCAGCATTCATAAATGAAATCTCTGTATTTAGTTGAAGCATGTAAATCAAGTTTTACAGTAAAAGCAAGATATCTGCAATTTCCACTATAAGTGAAAGACAAAAAAATTAACTAATGAGAGTAAGATTTAACATGTGTGCATTAAGGGGGAGAATCTTCCTTGATGAAAGATCATTTAACGTTTCAAACCTCTAGTCAATATTTTGTAAGTAGTGACTCCTGATTAAATATCTTTCTCCTATTAAAGAATGTTGCATGTATTAGGTTGACGCAAATGTAACTGCGATTTTTGCAATTATTTTTAACCTTTTAAACCGCGGTTATGTTTGCACCAACCTAATGGTAGGGAGAGATGAAGTATGACACTGTCTCCTGTCAACTGAGGAGGGTATAACACAGTGTTTCCATTGCATGTACTTGGACCTGTGGAACCTGAAAAAACATATAGTCTATGAGTCCATTTATTTCTTCATGGTAGTTTTTATTATTTATTTACTTTTTTATTTTTTTTATGCCTTTACTTAAAAGACATTTATTGAACGCCTACTTTGGGCAAGGCACCACAGGAGGTTTTGTCAGTTGCCCAAATTGAGAATGCAGTTGAGTCAACTGAACATGGCACCTACCTTTTCTATCAGGAAAGACAGAACACGTAAATAAATATCTACGGTACAAATATAAAGTGATAAACATTTTCATTAAAGTTAAGAATCAAACATAAACTAAGACTTCTCACTGTCATCATTCTTTTTCTGATTTGAGAATTCACTCATACGAGTAATTCACCAAAAACATAAAATTGAGGGCCATTTAGTTTCACAATATTTGTTGTATTTATTTAAAATGAAAAAATTGCATGATATTTTAATCCTGGGAAATCTAGACTATATGTTTGCTATACTATAATTCCTACACTACAAATAAACCGTTAGGCTAGTCCACACATCATCACTAAAAGTAATTTAAAGTGTTTATTAATATTATGTAATGATGATAGTAAAATAGCAGATTATTCAATTAACTTTGAGGAAAAATAAAACATTTTAACATAAAAATGATTAACATTTTTGAGAGCATACTGTGTTCTAGGTATTTTGCTGATTACTCTGCCATTAGCAATTTCATCTTTACATTGTCCCTATGGGATAGGTACTATTACTCTCTGTGTTTTACAGATGAGGAAACGTAGGCTTACAACATTTTATTAACTTGACAGTATTTCAATTTGAACCCAGATGAGCAGAACTCTTAGTACATCAGTTATACTAATCTGAAATAGACTATCAATATTTGAAAAGAAAAGATAAAATATTATTACTTGCAGATAATATGATTGCATATGTAAAAAAAAACTAGAAACCTATTACAAATGAAGACATGATATTTACATTATTAATAAATATAAATTCTCGTATATAAATAATAACCAATTAAAAATATAATAGAAGAAAATATCTCAATCATAGTCCCAAAGAGAAAGATGTTTCTGAAACAACTTTATAAGGAATCTCTAGGACATTACAAGGTGAAAAATTTTTAGACTCTATTGAAAGACATAATAAAAGCCTTCAGTAAAATGCAACCTATCCTGTTTTTAGAAATAAGGACTCAATATTTTTAAGATACCAATTAAAAAAAAATCTTTAAAATCTATAAAACGAAAACATGTTATTATATTAGCCTGGAAAATAAATACATAAAATTAGCTAGAAATATTCTGAAGAAGAAGAGTAAAAAGTCATACCAGATAATAAAGCCTATGCTAAAGTTCTAATTCATATAACTTTAATAATGAAGTAGGAATACACAGACATACCAGTGGAAGAGAACGAGTTTAGAAATAGATCCAAGAATATATGAAATTAGCATAAAGAGAACATTCCCAAATCAATGGGGGTAAGGATGAATTTTTTCAATAAATCTGTAATAACGATGTAGTCATTTGGAAAAAATAAAGCCACATCTTCAAATCACTGCTTACTTAAAAATAAACTCCAGATGGATCAAAGAGTTAAAGTAAACAATGAAGCCATAAAAATATTGGATGAAAGCATGACGCATTTATTTATAACCTTGGGAAGGGGATGATCTTTCTAAGCAGACGCAAAATTCAGAAACCATAAATTTGATAATTTAGACAACACTTAAAAGAAAAACCTTTCAGCAAAGTCTAAAACATTACAAACAGAAGACATTTAACAAACAAGAAACATATGACAAAAAACTAATTTCCTTAATTTTGAAAACAAAGCCTTACAAATTGGTTTTTTAAATGGAGAACAATCTAGTACAAAAATAGGTCATAAAAACAGTAAATGAACAAAAGGAGGCACTTTATAAGAAAAAAAAACCTCGAGTAACTAGTTAGTATATGGAAAAATCTCAGCTTTTCTGACTTTGAAATAAATTCAAACTAAAGCAATGAAGAAAAAAATAGGTATATATAATAGTTTATCATATTAATTTAAAATATAATGATCTATAATTATATAAAATCTAATAACTAAAAATTGGGAACAACTTAAATATCATTCATCAAGAGATTTGTTAAATAAGTTATGATACATCTAAATAGTGTAATAATGTACAACCTAATCAATAAAAAAGGGCAGATCCAAATAATATAAAATATTTTATCACTTAAACAAATATTTAAACCATTTTAAAGAGTGAAAGTCATAAAGTTTTTAAAAGTGCTTATGCATAGGAAAGGTTAGTTCTAGCTATGAATATTCAGAGTGGTTGACCCTTAAAAAGTACAGAGAATTTAAAGGTAATGAGAAAGAAAAGAGGGGGGTTGAATTTTAAGCTAAGAAATAATCTGCCCAAGGCTAAGAGTTGGGAAGGTTGAGAAGTTTCAGGCAGATGAAGTTTAAGATAGATGAAGGAAAAAGGCACGCTGGGGTCATATCACCGAGACCTTTAATTATCTTACTGAAGAGGATGCAGTCACTCAGAATATAACAGCCATGAACCACCTAGCCAGGCACAAGTAGGTTCCTTCCTGAAATAGCTCATTTAAACCTCTTAACCTGCCTAAGAATTAAGTATCATTTGTCCCATTTTTAAAAGTAAAGGAACTGAGACTTGCAAACGTAAATAATTCACTCAAGTTCTCACAGTAATAAACTTGACATTGGGTAACCATATTGGTAACTATATAGTTTATTGTATAACGTGGGATACTGAGAATAAAAGAGACAACAAGCTTAAACCAGTTTTGTCATGGCAAACAAGGGAGAGAGTTTACCCTCTAGTTGAACCTAAGTTTGTCTCTAAAAACTGCACACTTGACATCATTCACCTTTCACAAGTTGACCCATACCAATTATTTTCTTTCTTTTTTTTTCACTTCTTTCTTTTTATTTATTTAAATATACAGTTTAAAAATTTTTCAATTACAATTAACATACAGTATTATATTAGTTTCAGGTGTACAACATAGTGATTAAACATTTATAAAACTTAAGAGGTGATCTTCCTGTTGAATCTAGTACCTATCTGACACCATACATGGTTATTATAATATTATTGACTATATTCTTTATGCTATACTTTACATTCCCATGACAATTTTTGTAACTACCAATTCGTACTTATTAATAGTCCCAAACAAGATGAAATTCCTTTCCCTTTTTCACCGATCTCCCTAATACCCGTCCCATCTGGCAACCCTCAAAATGTTTTCTGTATCTTTGAGTTTGTTTCTGTTTTGTTTGTTTGTTTATCTTGCTCTTTAGATTCCACGTACAAGTGAATTCAGATGACATTTGTCTTTCTCTGTCTGACTTACTCCACTCAGCACAATACCCTCTAGGTCCATCCAGTTTGTTTCAGATTGCAAGATTTCATTCTTTTTTATGGTTGAGTAATACTCCGTTGTATATATGTACCACCTCTTCTTTATCCATTCACCCATTGACGGACACCCAGGCTGCCTCCAAATCTTGGCAATTGTAAATAATGTTGCAAATAACATGTGGATGAACATATCCCTTCTAAGTAGTGTTTGGCTTTCTTTGGGTAAATACTCAGAAGTGGGATTATTGAATCCTTCTTTGTCTCTTGTTAGAGTCTGTGTTTAAACATCTATTTTGTCTGGTATAATTTTTGCTACCCCAGCTGTATTTTTGTTTCCACTTTCATGAAATATCATTTTTTATCCCTTTGCTTTCAGTTTGTGTGTGTCTTTTGATCTGAAATAAGTCTCTTGTATGCAGATATATATGGGTCTTGTTTTCTTATAGATTCAGCATAGATTCAGCAACCGTAATTTTGATTGGAGCATTTAATCTACTTAAAGTGATGGATTAAAAGTAATAAGTAATTGTTGATAGATCTGTAATTATTGTCATTTTATTATTCATATTTTCGATTTTTTTTTTTTTTTTTTTTTGGTCTTAAATCCTTCTAATATTCCTTTTAATTCTGGTTTGGTGGTGATGAACTCCTTTAGCTTTTTCTTGCAGGGAAGTCATCTTTTCTTCGATTCTAAATGATTGCTTTGTTGGGTAGAGTAATCTTGGTTGTAGGTCTTTACTTTTCATCACTTTGTATATTTCATGCCAATCCCTCCTGGCTTGCAGTTTCTGTTGAGAAATCAGATGACAGTCTTATGGGATCTCTCTTGTAGGTGACTAATTGCTTTCTGTTACTGCTTTTAAGATTCTCTCTTTGTCTTTAATCTTTGGCATTTTAATTATGATGTGTCTTAGTGTGAGCCTCTTTGGGTTCATCTTGTTTGGGACTATGTGTACTTTCTGGGCTTGTATATCTGTTTCCTTCTCCAGGTTAGGGAAGTTTTCTGTCATTATTTCTTCAAATAGGTTTTCAATTCCTCTCTCTCTCTCTTCTCCTTCTGTCACCCCTGACGCAAATGTTGGTATACTTTATATTGTCCCAGAGGCCCCTTAAATTATCCTCATTTTTTAAAATTGCTTTTTCTTTTGCTGTTCTGATTGGGTGTTTTCTGCTATATTATTTTCTAAATTGCTGATTCGATCCTCTGCTTCATCTAATCTACTGTTGATTTCTTTTAATGTAGTCTTCATTTCTGTTATTGTAGTTTTCATATCTGACTGGTTCTTTTTTATGTTTTCTAGCTCCATTTTAATGTTTCCTGCCTCTTTGTTGACCTTCTCCCTGAGATCACTGAGAATCCTTATAATGAGTGTTTTGAACTCTGCATCTGGTAGATTGCTTGTCTGCATTTTGTTTAATTCTTTTTCTGGAGTATTGTTCTGTTCTTTCATTTGGAACATGTTTCTCTGTCTCTTCAGTTTGGCTGCCTCCTTCTGTTTGTTTCTATGTATTAGATTGAGCTGCTATGTCTTCTGTACTTAGAAGAGTGGCCTTATATAGTAGGTGTCCTATGGGGCCCTGTAGCATAGTCTCCTTGGTCACCTGAGCTGGGTTTCCCTTGTGTGGGTTGGGTATACAATTCCTGTTGTAGTTGAGCCTTTGTTGATCTTTGCACATCAATGGGAGAGATTGACCCTTAGGCTGATTGGTTGTGAGGACCGGCCATATTACATTGGAGGAGCTATTGTACAGGGGCTGACCATACAGAGAAGGATTCATTTTAGCAGGATCTGACTTCTGCCCTTTGAGTAGATCATCCATGGAGGCAGCCGGGTGATGCTCCAACTTGGTCCAAAGGTGGGTACCAGGCAAAACAGCCATAGGACATCTTGGGAGGGACCACTGTGGAAGCCAAGTTCAGTCTCAGCTTGCCCCCTGCCCGGGGACACCTGGAATGAACTGAAAAGCTATCCACATATGGCCACCATCAGCACTGCCAGGCCTTGATCTGAGCTTGGCTGCCACCAATGCTGGGCTTGGGGTTGCTCAGCAAGAGGTACAAGACACGCTGAGGCCAGATGCTGCTTATTTAGGGTTTATGAACTTTTGAGAGATTTGGAAAGTCTGCAGCATGAGCCCACACAGGCCATTTATATAGAAAAGCTATTGGAAATGGCATGGGTGGTTCCACAAGTTGGGTGGGGCGAGGTCTCAGGGAATCACCAGGGCAGGGTGGACAAACAGTGTTAGCCAGGTTGATGGAGATTCAGATATAGTATCTGCCTGAGCCTGCATGCCAGGTGGGGGGAGGGCTCAACACAGAAATAATGGATTCTGCCTGCCCTTCCATCCAGGAGAGAGCTGTCCCTCTAGTTCTCACCCTGGAGCCAGACAGTTCAGTTTCTCCCCGTATGCCCCTGGTGCTGCCCCAGTGCTGGAGCTCCGAGAGAGTAAGTCCATGAGTGGGCCCTTTAAGAGTAACACCTGGGACTACAGCAGCCCTTGTCTCCCTCAGTCATAATCTCTGCTGGTTTTCACAGCCAGAAGTTGTGAATACTTCACTTTCTGGTACTGAAACACTTACGTGGTGTGTAATTGGGACCCCTCACTCCTCAGGAGGACCGCCACAGCCAAAATACCCCTCCCAATTTTCAACTGCCACACACAAGTGTGGGACCAGCCTGTTCCATGTCTCTACCCCTCGTACCAGTCTTGATGTGGCTTCTTCTGCATGTATTTAGTTGTAGGACTTCTGTTTAGCTAGACTTCAAGCAATTTTCAATGATGATTGTTCTGTAGTTCAGTTGTAATTTTGATGTGGGAGGAGGCGAGCACAACATTTACCTACTCCACCATCTTGACTGGAAAGCCCCCAAGTGTTTTCTTTTAAAACCATTTCATGACCTCACAAAATGCTCTATCAAACATGGTCTAACATCAAAATTAGGAATGAATAAGCCTTGTTAGCTCACCTGGCTGACATCTGTATCTACATAATTGATGTGTACAGCTTATGTTATAGCCTTTTGCCCAGGCACATTTTAAATGACCCAAACCTCAATGTTTCTAGTCTTGTCCTAGAATATTGTTCTACCAAATAATAGAACCTACAACTTGAATTCCATGATGTTTTGTTCCTAGAAAATGTATTTTACCACTGTTCAGTATGAGCCTGATCTTTTGTTGCTGACGATTTTGGTTGGTTTATAATCAACATTATGAACAGTACAAATGACATTGTTCAGAAGTTATTTTTCTTTTACAGACTAAAAAAGCACTGTTAGTTTAAAGAATTGTTTAGAATTGTGTAGGTTTTCAAAATATTTTTCATCAAAATTTTTTTGTCAGTTGACTATATTAGGTTCCTATTCTTTTACTCCCCTCTTATGTTAAGCCTGTCATCTTTATCCTTGTCTCCTTCCATCACTTTTTTTCTCCCAGGCCCTGTGCATATTTTCTTGTCATTAGGAATAGAATCACTATACATGCACATTCTGAAAAAGTGCCATTAATTTCTATCTCATTTTTAAGGAGGATTATATATATATATTAATAGTGTTTATTTATAATAGAGATTATCTACTTCCTTTACATGTATAAAGTTTCAATTAACATATTCCATATGGAATATGAAATAGGGAATATATTTTATAATCTATCTATAGATAGAAATAATATACACACACATATATAACATGAAGGTTATAATATATTGATATTTTGTACTTTCAAATGTGTTATACATTTTTGGAGGTCTATATATAATTGGCATTTTCTTTCACCGCCTTCTTCCAAGATATTTTTGTTGTTATTATATGCAAACTAATTTGTACCACTCAACCACCAGATGAATACAACTGATATTTCAAAAAATACTGTCAAACACAAATATTTTCATAAAGATCATAAATAGCAGTACCAGTTTTCTTTTCCTTCCTTCTCTTTCTCTTTTTTCTTTCTGTCAACAAATGGGCCAACACTATGTGAAAGACACAATTCTAGGTGAAGTGAATAAAGAAGTAAACAAGACAGGGCTTCTGACCTGATATAATTTATCTTCTAGTAAGAGGAAATATGAGTTAAAATTAAATGTGTTGACAGTGTAAAGTACTTTAAAGAAAACTTTTTTAAAAAGTTATGTAAAATATACATTTTCAGATAAACAAAATTTAAAGAATCTGTTACCAGTAGATCTGCCTGTAAGAAATGCTAAAGTTTGTTCTTCAGGATGAAGAAAAATAATATCAGGTGAAAGAAAAGGGCGAAGAACTTTGGAAATGGTAACTATGTGGATAAATATAAGAGAATTTCTTTTATTTCTTCTCATGATTTCTTTAAAAGGCAACAATGATGTGATCAACCATTTATGGTAGAAAATCTTAGAAAGCTATAGATGATAATTTCCTCAACCTGATAAAAGACATCTATGGCAAACTATGGCTAACATGACACTTGTGTTCAGTGAAAAATTGAACATTTCCTTTAAAATCAGGAACAAGGCAAGGATATGTGCTATGACCAATTATAGTTGATATTGTACTTCAAGGCCTACTCATTGCATTAGGGAAAGAAATAAATGGAAAGCATAAACACTGGGAAAGAAGAAATAAAACCATATTTATTTGCAGATGGCTTCATTGTTTATATAAAAACAATTCTAACAAATCTACAAAAAACTACTAGAATTAATAAGTGAATTTTGCAAGGTCACAGAACACATGGTCATTGTATAAAAAATCAATTCTATTTCTATACACTAGTAAGAAACAATTGAAAAATAAAACTTAAAGAGCAATACTGTTTATTGTCGCATAACAAATTATCATAAACTTAAGGGCTTAAAACTGCACTAAACATTTATTATCTCACAGTTTCTATGGATCAGGAATTTGGGAACAACTTAGTTTAGTGTTTCTGGATCGAGGTCTCTCAAGGGGTTGCAGTCAAGATGTCAGCCAGAACAGCAGGATTCTGAAGGCCGCACAGGAGTTGGCTGAAAGATCCACTTCCAAGAAGCCTCTCTCACATGGCTAGCAAGTTGATGCTGAATATTGGCAAGAGGTCTTGGTTCCTTACCACATGTGCCTCTCTAAAGGACCTCTTGGATTCCTTCTCATGTGGCAGTAGCTTCCACCAAAATGAATCATGATCCAAAAGAGATCAGGTAGAAGCCACAATTTCTTTTATGACTGAGACTTGGAAGTCCCACTTAGTCTTCCCCACAATGCCCTCTTGGTTACACAGGTCAGCTTTACTCAGCAGGGAATGTCTACACAATGGCAAATATACTAAATGAAAATCTTTGAGAACTTTCTTGGACACTGACTACCACAAATACTATTTACTATAGCACCAAATACATATAATATTTGTGTGTGTGTGTGTGTGTGTGTGTGTGTGTGTGTATGTGTGTGTGTAGAAATAAACTTAAAATGTATGCAAGATTGCATCAAAAACTGCCAAGCATTGCTCAAGGAAATCGAAGAATTCCTAAATAAATAGAAAGATACGCTATGTTAATAGAAGTCTCTGTGATGTAAAAATGTCAGTTGTCTCCAAAATTGATGTATGATACAAGTCCAATCAAAATCTAATCAGGTTTTTATGTAGAAATTGACAAGTTGATTCTAGAATTTATAAAGAAGTGCAAATATATATATATAGACACACATATATGTATATACATGTATATATATATATATATATATATATATATATATATATATATACACACACACATATATTTATACATATAAATATCCTTGAGAGACAGTTTGAGGATATGCACTATTTGTTTCAAGACTTATTACAAAGCTACAGTTCACTATCAAGAAACTGATAGACATATAAGGACACAGAAATCATTCAATGAAACAGAGTAGAGAATCCAAAAATATACGTAGGTGTAAACAGGTCTATTTATTATTCAACAAAGGACAGAGGCAATTTCATGTGGAAAAAAGTCTTTTCAGCAAATATCGTTGAGATAAATGTGTGAAAGACAAATGAATCTTGACCCCCATTATATATGATACACAAAAATTATGTCAAAATGTATCATAGATCTAAATGCAAAAGCTAAAAACCATAAAGTTTCTAGAGGAAAACATGACAGAACATCCTTAGTTTCTTGGGGTAAGCAGTGATTTCTTAGAAAAAACATAATAAACATGAACCATAAAGAAAAAATATAAAATATGATTTCATCAAAATTAAAACCTAAAAGCACAGCTTTAGGAAAATAAAAATACAAGCCTCAGATTGGAATAAATATTTGTGTTTTATGTATATATATATTTATGTTTTATATATTTGTACTATTTACAATACAAATATTTGTGATATATAATATATAAGTAATAAAAGACTTTCATTTAGAATATATAAAGAATACTAAAACTCACTTTAAAAACAATAAATACATAAAAATGGACAAAAACTTGAACAGACCCTTCACAGAAGAAAATATATGAATGGCCAGAAAACACATGAAAGTCTCAAAATCACGTATTGTAAGGGAAATGCAAATTAAAAGTACAATAATATATTACTGCAGACTCTCTAGAATGGCTAAATTTAAAATACTAACAATATCAATTTTTTCAAAATTGTGGAACAATTTGAATTCTCAAATGCTGGTGGTAGGAGTGTAAAATGGTATAACAAATTCAGAATACAGTATAGCATTTTCTTATAGCTAACATACATTTACCATACAATAAATCGATTCCATTCCTGGAATTTACAACATACACACACACACACACACACACACACACACACAAAGTGCTTGAAAGTTTATTACAGCTTTACTTATAATAACAAAAGACTAGAAATAATCTAGATGTCTGTCAACAGGAGAATGGGTAAACATATTGTAGTATATCCACAAAATGACTACTAATTAGAAAATAATAAAAGAACTAATGATACAAATGTTTTGAACTAATGATACGAAACAACATGGATGAATCTTAAAAATGTCATGATGAGTGAAAAAAAGTTAGACATAAAAGAATATATATTGTATGATTCTATTTAAATGTAGTTTAATAACAGGCAAAACAAATCCATGGTGTTAGAAAGTGAAATGTTTAAGTAGAGTTTGACTGAATTAGATAGATATGAAGAGATTATCTGAGGTGATGGACAAGTTCTATATCTTGATTGTGGCGCTATTTACATAGGCAGATACATTCATCAGAACTCTCTTAAGATCTGAGCATTTCATTGTGTGTAAAATTTACCTCAGTTTTTTTAAAAGAGGAAAAAATTAAAAGAGTATCACCAGTGAGGAGATTATTGCAAAAATTCAAATGAGAAATGATGGTGGTAGCAATGGAGGTGGTGAAAGTTGTTGAACAGAAGACATATTTTGGAGTGTACAGGTAAGACTTGCCTATAAATTGGGTGTGAGGAATGAGGAAAAGAAAGGACGATCTATCCATAGCTGTCAATGATGTATTTAGGTCCCCTACTATAATTGTGTTTTCGTCAATTTCTTCCTTTAGTTCTGTTAGTAGTTGCTTGGTATATTTCAGTGCTCCCTGATTGGGGGCATAAATATTGATGACTGTTATGTCTTCTTGTTGTATAGTCCCCTTTACCATTATGAAATGTCCATCTTTGTCTCTTGTTACCTTTTTCACCCTGAAGTCTGTTTCATCTGATATCATTATGGCTACACCTGATTTTCTCTGGATACCATTTGCTTGGAGTGTCAATTTCTACCCTTTCACTTTGAGTCTATGCTTGTCCATGTAGCTGAGATGTGTCTCTTGGAGACAGCAGCCGCTATGGAAGGCAGTGTGGAGGTTCCTAAAAAAATTACGAATAGAATTACCATATGACCCAGAAATCCCTCTCCTGGGTATCTACCCCAAAAAATCTGAAAACATTTATACATGAAGATAAGTGTGCTCCAGTGTTCATTGCAGCTTTATTTACGGTGAACAAGACATGGAAACAACCAAAATGTCCTTCGATAGATGAATGGATATAGAAGTTGTAGTATATATACACAATGGAATACTATTCGGCGGTAAGAAAAGATGATATAGGAACATTTGTGACAACATGGATGGATCTTGAGATTATAATGCTAAGCGAAATAAGTCAGACAGAAAAAGCAGAGAACCATATGATTTCACTGATATGTGGTATATGAACCAAAAACAACAAAAGAACAAGACAAACAAATGAAAAAAACAAACTCATAGACACAGACAATAGTTTAGTGGTTACCAGAGGGTAAGGGAGGTGGGGGGTGGGAGATGAGGGTAAGGGGGATCAAATATATGGTGATGGAAGGAGAACTGACTCTGGGTGGTGAACACACAGTGGGATTTATAGATGATGTAATACAGAATTCTACACCTGAAATCTATGTAACTTTACTAACAATTGTCACCCCAATAAACTTTAATTTTAAAAAAAAGGAAGGAATCAAGGATTACAAAGGTGAGAGATTGCATCTTCAATAGGAAACTTTCTCAAAGCATAGCTCTTCATTTTATGGCTCATGATGCCCTCCACAAATCTTTCTACATTTTCCTCCGTTCACCTTTGTTAGAAGGGGGTTCAGCATTTCCTCATTTAGAAATTAAGGGCCAGTCTTTGGCCCAGTTGCCCTTAAGTCCCTTCCTCTCCCTTACCCTGCTCTGTTCTTTGTTGCACCACAGCACGTAGGGGTAGGGGTGTGTTGCTCATCCCTCCAAGCTTTGTCCTAGGCTACCTTGTTATACGATTTCTGGTTAGACTTGTCCAGTGAAAGAACTGTAGGGGGATTAAAACATGTGGAAGAGAGAAATCAGAACATTTCTCTCCCTCTGTTTCCATGGGAACATGTCTCCAACAATGGCTATATATCCTTCATGTCTCCAGCTTTCATGAGGTGACTCCCACCCCTGTGTTCCCACTTTGGTACTCCAGCATAGTAATGTCTCCTGTTGTTGCTAATACTTAGCAATCTCTTCTTGGATTTTCAGCATTTCCATCACTGTGTGCCCAATTTCCTGTACTAACTTTGCTCCATTTAAAACTCGTTATCTGATTTCTGTTTCCCTGGTTCTACCCTGACTAATAGTTAGGAAAGGAAAAGAGTAATACTGGGAGCTGCAAACTCTGGATCTAGTTTGCTTATGGTGTTAGTTATTGTGGGCTAGTGCACATGTGCATGAAAAACTCAACTGTTACATTTTTGTAGGAAAGGCCATTTAATGATAATAATATCAGCTTTGGCTTAAGAAATGTTTTAAGCAACACTTTGTTATCTAATTTTTCTCCTTAACGTGTACAGTAATTAGCTTAGTGCTTCATTCAGAGTAAGTGTTCCATAAATATTAGCTATTATTACCTGTAACGCTTCTAGTATTCATCAATAAAGTATTTTCTGGAATTCTCTAGTCCTGAGGAAAACATATTTATAATTAACCTCCGGTTTAAGATTATGTATAAACAGTATGTTGAGAATATGATATAATGAACCTCTCATAAGGAAGAAAGAGAGAGGTTCCCTAGTGGGCTAAAAAATAAGTTGCTTTCTAAAAGTTCTGGAAATGTACGCTTAAAAATAGTTAAAATGGTAAATTATATGTTATACATATTTGACCATACTAAAACATTTTAAAAAGTCTAAAGAATATAAACTATAGAATTTGGAAATATCTGACAAATGTAGTTTTAAAGATTATAACTTAAAAATATGTGTGTGTGAATGTTAGTCTGATGTTCTTAACTTCAGATCATAATAACAAAGAAAATCTAAAGGAAAATGAGGCATAGTTTATTTCTTTTTCACTTCTACCATCTGTTCACATTAGCCACAAAGAAAGACCCTTATAAAATTCATTAAACTACCGAGATATAATTCAATGTGGTAATAAGTCTTCAACACAGTGTACACAATTGCCAAATGACTGTGGCAATGACATCATTGTAATGGTCATAATTACATGACAATTCAGATATTTGATCATTCAAAACATCAGTAAAATAACTATTCTTCTTTTTTTGTCAGCTTCTAAATGCCTCTATTCATTCTTTATTCAGGAATCTGTGGCTTTCAGGGAAGAGATAGAAACCCAATCCAGCGCTGATGGAGACAAAGCTAGGAGAGGGGGAGAAGAATAGGGTTTTGAGGAACAGGCAGAAAAAAACTCGGCACCACACACTCTGAGAGCAGAGAGAGGGAGATGAATGTGCACGAGGCCAGCCTAATTATTGGAGAGTGAAAGGTCATCAAAATCAATTTGCAGCATGATGTACAAAGGTCATTATCAGACTCAGATTTTCTCTGCCCGTTTAAAACACAATAAAAATAAAGTGAGTGCTTTAATAACTATGATTAGTAAAGAAAAAAGCATATCATTGAGCCATCTGTTTAAATATTTGTGCTACCTTAGTTTTATTCAAAACAGCCTGAAAGATGAGCGGGGAGGCGATTTTTTTCTATTTGTTTGCTTTTAAAATCCTGACATTTTCTCCACTGGTTGCCGAGATTTATAACACACATGAAAGAGCTCCTCTAAAATTACTGCTCTTTGAAATCAATAGCACAGTATTTGTAACGACTTTCTTTTTATTAGAGAGCACTTCATTATTATTTTTATTATAATTTTATGGGACAGTCTGGAACAGAATTCATCATTCACTTATTTGAAGTATCTCACTTACTCAGTGGCACAGATGGCCTGAGCTGAGGACATTTAATCACCCCATGCTAGGGCTGCCCTGATGCTAAGTAAATGCAAACCATCAGAGAGACAGGAAGCTCCGCGCAACAATAACGGTATCTCAGGCGCCATGAAATATTCTATAGAAGCTGATTCATTCAAGAACTTTGGAACGTATAGTTAGAAAGCCAGATCATTTTAATTTTCCTCTAAAAATTAATATAATGATACTATCTTATGGGACAGAGCTTTTGAAGTCTTTAACTGTGTCTCTCAGTAAAAATTACATTGTATATTATGACAATACACACACACAAATGTTCACACAGATACTGAAACAAACATTTTAAGAAGCAGTATTTGTCATTATTATATGTGATGTGCAGTGCTTTTTCTAATCTAATATATTGCTCTTTTTTTTTTAAATGCCAGTCATAATCCACTAAACTGTTTTAATAAATGGGTCTGGATTCTCATATGAAAAACAGATTCAGGAGGTTCTTTTGTGTTTTAAATGAAATAATGTGTGTGAGTGCTTAGAGTAGTATCTGGCACATGGTTAACATTGGATGTTTATAACAATTATTATGAGAAATGCCTTGAATGGATTTTGCAATTTACCACAATTTAAAACAACCAGGAAATGCTCTGCCTGTAGAATTGACTTCTCTGAATTTTTTTTTTCTCTATTCATATTATCCTATCATTGATCCAACTACCTGGTCCTAAAAGATTAACCAACTGATTTTATATTACAGAAGACCTAGACTGCTAGATAGGAGGAACATAAACATGAAGGGGACATATCAGTGAAAGACTGACATTTCCTTCTTAGTCTGAGCTCCCTGATTCACTTATTTGTTGGTTCCTGTCCATATCATCCAACGTAGGCAAAAGGATAGAAGTATAAATTCCATAAAATAGCATCCTTATAAAAAAGTTACAAAACTTGATAAATTGTGACCCCAAATAATGACAAAAAAAGAAAAGGACAAAGAGTAGTAGAAATACAAGTAGGAAAAAAGAGCCATCTGTTTAAATATTTGTCTAACTTTTCACTATGTACCATATTATATTATATATTCACTTACTTGCCACAAACCCAGAAGGACACCTTTGAAATCTTTTAGCTAACTGAAATATTTTCATCCTTATTTTCATCATATGTAGAAGCCCTAACACCCAATGTGATATTATTTGGAGATGGGACCGTTGGGAGGTAATTAGGTTTAGATGAGGTCATGAGGGAGGGGATTAGTGTCCTTATAAGAAGAGGACAACAAACCAGAGCTCTCCCTCTGTCTGTCATATGAGGACCCAGAGAGAAAGTGGCCCTCTGCAAGCCAGGCAGAGGAACTCTCACCAGGAACTGAATCTGCCAACACCTGGGTCTTTGACCTCCCAGCCCCCAGAATTATGAGAAATAAATGTCTGTTGTGTAAACCATCCAGTATATTGTATTTTGTTACAGCAGCAGCCTGAGCTGACTTATACATCTTTAATATTCAGTATCTGGTGAGTTGATGTAGTGTTGCTTGTTTAGCTTTACCATAACCTAGACCTATGGGATGTGTACTTTGTTTACACTGACCTCTATGATGACAAGAAAGTAGTCATAGAGAAACAGAAATTATAAATGGGCCCGAAAATATGATGGAGCCTGGCAGAAACATGCTGTAGCTGCTGAAGGAGTATTAGTTCATTATTCAGGAATGCAGTGTCAGCAGGAGCCCATAAATTTAGGTAGGGAGGGGAAATGTCAAACATTTTTCTAATTATTGGCTTTAACTTTTATAGATATATTTTGGCCATATTTGGCCATTCTGAACCTCAAGTCCTCACTTTTAAAATGCACATTAATAGGACTTGCAACATAAGCTTGAGTTTATGACACACTGCTTAGGGAGTGTGGTGTTGATTAAATTAAATGCCATTGACATAGAGGCTTGAACACTGAAGCCCAACTACAGCGATGAAACAGTTAGGAGACACCTGGGAAAGTACCTCTTCTCTTCCTCCACTCCGCTGACCTGAAGACAGGATTTGTCATGGTGACTCTCTGATTAATAAGGGATCTAAGGTAGAAACAGTGTATAGATGAAAGTGAGCCACCCCCCATGGCTAGTCACTTGATCACAAAATACAGGGGTCATATTGAGCAGAAAAGTTTGTGCTAAGCACGGATATTAATTGCAGTATGGTTTGATGCTGGGAACCCATGCTCTGGAGCTAAACTGCCTGGGTTTGTATCCTGGCTCTGTTCATGATGGTTATATGTGACGACTGAGCCTTGATTTCCTCATCTGAAAAAAAAGGAAATATAATATCTCACAAGGTTGTTGGGAGAATTAAGTGAGATCATCCAGGGAAGCCCTAGTATCAGACCTATCTTTTCTACTTCTTGGGCCTAGAATTTCCCACTTTTAAACCATTTTTGAGAGAAGGCTTCGTGGAACAAAGAATTAAAAGGAGAGTGGGAAATCATCTACTCTAAGGTAAAGAAAATAAGTTCCAGGAGGATTACTATCCCGGCCTAAAATTACATACTTGTCAGTAAAAGTCAAAAGCTAAAACCCAAGTCTTCTGATTTTCAGGGTGATCCCCTAACCATTGCTTTGCATGGCCTCCAATAGTAGGTCTGCTTCTATGCATGAAATGAAATAGGTCAGTCATAGTTCATAGATAATTGTCTGTGCACAGTATTCTCTTTTCTGTTTCTTGTCCATGTCTAGCCTACATCGTGATTCTTAACACATGTTTTTATTGTCAGCAGTTTCATATATTTCTAGCACATTGTTGTAAGCTTTGATTCTGCCTGAAGCATATCAAGTTTGAAGTCAGCAATTCTCTGACCACAATCAAGCATTTAATTAATATTGCTGTAAAATGTGCTTTCCTGTTCAAATAGAGACTAAGCATGTCATCCCCGCTGCAGGAGGTTGTGTGTATAGAAGTGCATTCTTCTACTTCTACATCTGACTTTGCACTTGAGGCCACCATGTTACTTCCGAAATATGTTTTCTAATCCTTCTCAGTTTTTATTACTGACTTGTCAATGAACCCACCCTATGAGACCATAACTACTTTATGAGAGAATATAGGAAGGTTTAGGTACTCTTTCATATTTCTTGATTTTTTTTCTGTTGACACGTAGATTTTAATTGTCACAGTTCCTTCAAAAAAGTTTAAAAGAATTAATAATTCACGTGCATCTCTTGTTTCTTCCTAGTCCTTTTCTTCTTTCTTTCATGAATAGCTTAAGAAAGGATAAAGAATGTGTTTCACTAGAAAACAGTATTTGTAGTACAATAATTTGTGCTTTGTGTCATCTTAGAGTGGTGAGTGTAAATTTATCTTTGAACCATGTTTTATTAACTTTTTCCCCCATAGAGTTACATCAAAAGAATCTATAAATAAATGATGTGCTTGCTCAGCCTGCTAGTTCTTACATGCATACCAATTACTTCTATTGGTTTCAAGACACGTAGTCAGTACTTTAAACAACCATGATAATATCACAAACTGAAATATTCAACATCTCCATCCCAGTATGCTGTCACCATGCAGACAACGATTAGAATTGGTAATCAGTTTCACTGCTGGTAAGTTGAGTGGCACAATGCATTTTATATCCATGCTTGTGTCAAACTCAATTAACATTCTAACACAGTACATTTCAAAGACACTGACCTAATCTCAGAGAACAATGCGTTTATTTATTTCATGTTAAAAGCTCTTACATTTTATGAAGGATTCTTGAAGCAAAGATATTTATTGCCACAATAATATTTAAGCTCAAGTTTCTGAAGAAATGTAAAAAAATACACTTAGTTTAAAATTCCTACTGTAAGTGATGAGTGTCATTACTGTGGAAGAAGAAAAGAACCTCACAAGTGATAAATCTTTAGAATTTTAAAATTATATAAAGATTCTGTTTCTTTATAAATAACACGTTTCAAATAAGCCTGAGGTATGTGACTTTTTTGTATACTCCCCAAGAGAACACTTGAAATGAAATTGTATAAGTGTGAAATTTTCCTTTATTTCTTTAATCTCCAATTATTAATGCACAAACCAATTAATAGGATTCATATGTGAAATGAAAAACTAAACAATGTTCTATATACGCATACATATATATGTTCATCTGTATGTGTATTAAACCTTGCTTTCTCCATTTACAATGTATTAACAGGACGTAACAAGCTACCCAGTGTCAGGTTAGTTATTTATACAGAATAATAATAGGTAAATAATCAGAAAGTTAAAAACTCAGGAGTTCTTCCTGGAAAACCACCAAATATAGTTATACTGATCTGAATATAGTGATATGAAGTTTATGCTAAGTATCAAGTGTTAAAACAGTGGAAAGGCTTTGCCAACTTGATGGCATAACATCTGGATAAAAAAAATGAATGGTCCCATTAAATTATCCATCTGTTTTGTCTACACAGTATGAACAGTCGTATACTGAGAAACACTGGGCTGGTTAACACAGTATAGACAAAACATCCCAATATTTCAAGTTATTTCAGAGTTAACATCTGGGTAGTGGATTCTTTACATCTGTATGTTTGCAAGTTGCACAGACACCGCTCTGACAGACAAGATTACCATTGCATTTCTTTTTAAAATTTTGCCCCTTAATAGTTCATTTGATAGTATCTTCTTTTAATCGTGTCTGCTGAAACCACACAGTGTGAAAACACATATCAATGAAAAACTAGAGAGGTGAAAATTAAAGTCTTTTGTATCTCAGAATAAATCTCATTGAACATTTATAGAAAGGAAATTAAAAAAATATACTGAATGTAAGGATAACATTTTGCTTTAATTTGTTTCCCTAATTGAATCAGTATTTTGAACCTGGCAATAACAGCCAGAATTCTATTTTGGGGAGATAAATATCTTAATGCCATTGAATACGTGTAGAAAGAATATGTGTAGAAAAGGTTGAATTTCTTGACTTCCTTGAATTTCTTTTATTGTTTTCAAGTTCTTGATGCCCTGTGAACATTTACTTTGAAAGCTGCTGAAGAATCGAACCTCACAAAGTAGGAGAATATAATGTAATCAGTGACAACAGGTTGATAATATGACAATCTTGAGGGAAAAACAAACTTGGGAATGATTTCCCCTGCAATTTTTTTTTCTCTTTTCTTACAAAATATGGCTACATTAAAGTAAATTATGTTTTAAAGATTCCTTGCTAGATGAGAAATTTTGATCTGCTTTCATTATGTGCCTTAAACAAATGCTAATTCTCTGTAGAAAATTATATTTGAAGTTTAATACCAGGAAAAAAGTTCTTTGTAATCCACTACTCTGACCTAGGAGGAAAAACTATCTCCTTTATTTCTTGTTCAGTAGTGACATCTCTGATGAAAGCATGTGTTTCAGCCAATTTATTTTTGTAGCAGCCTTGATTTTATGTAGCATCACATGGCTCAGTTCAATTGACATCTTTTTTTTTTTTTGGTGTGAGCAGGCACATCTCCAGAACAAAACTAAGGTTCAGCTTGGGAACAAAATGTATGTGGATTCAACTGTGCTTTTAAAACAAAGAAAATCCAGCATACGGCTCAAAATATTAGCATGAATCTAACATAAATCCAAAACCGTTCAACTGGCAGAAAAGTAGCACAATCCTGCGTTGAACTCACTCTAGCAGAAGATTTTATTGATGCAATTGCCTGGGGTATGTCGGGCCACTATATTCATAAAAATAATAATTAAGCTGTGGGATGCATTACAGCTTAGCACCTGGACTAAGCTCAGAGCATTGATTAATATTTATATTTATATGACTTGCTTTCTGTCTTTGAGTAAGGTACCTACAGGCTATCCATCATCTTTCATTTCCATTTTACTTTTAAAACTGCCTCTATTAAAAGGGAATCAAGAAAACAATGGAGTTTCCTTTCTAATAAAACAATAGGAAGGCCTATCTCCTGAATGTGTCTTTCACGTTGAAATCATCTAGGTTTAGTTGCATTTTTATTTGAAACTGGTGAGTTGTAGTCTTGCTGACTGATTTCCTGTATCACACCATGGAAGTAGGATGTGAATAACACACTACCATATTTCCCCAAAAATAAAACCTGTGCTTTTAAAAAGACCTGGTATTGTATTATATTGTATTGTGTTATATTATATTATATTTTATTATATTGTATTATATTATATTATATTATATTATATTATATTATATTATATTATATTAAGACCCAATCTTATAGTAAAATAAGACCGGGTCTTATATTAATGTTTGCTCCAAAACATGCATTAGAGCTGATGGTCCGGTTAGGTCTTATTTTCCGGGAAACACGGTATCTACAGTTTGCTTTTTAAGCAGTGCTCACAGCTCAACCTCCCATGAACCCAGGGAATTCTTCTCCCTAGTAGAACCAATGGCAAGTTCCCATGGGCACAAAGACCCTTGGTCTGGAAGTTGTCTTTCCCAGACAATTCCTATAAATAACTGTGATGTAAACTCAGACTGCCTGGCACCCTCCCACTAGGTTTGTACCCACATTTACAGTATCTTTCTCCTGCCTATCCTGTAAAAATGGAGAACAGCTGGAACAAAAATCCACTGTATATCCAGCAGATTGCCCAGACTGTCTAGCGCTCTCGATAAAATTCTGAGAAGTAGACTGCAGGCTTTATCTTCTTTGTGATCCTTGCTTTAAAATTTTCCCCAGTAGTCCATGCTATACAACCTAGTGGATTTTTTTTTTCACAAGTTCTGCTACATAACATGTGGCAATTATAAAGAAAGCCACCTCACCTGATGAGCAGTGGTCTGCAAGTCCACACCCAGACCAAGTGCAAATACAAGGCAGGAGGGAGCAGAAAGGAAGCTTCCATGTCATTCCTAAGGGCTAAGTGTTCCAGCCAAAATCTAGTCTGGCTTATCTGCATTGTTGATGTCTGATGCTTGTTAAGGAGAGATGAAAAGTTGCCAGCAGGAACTCGGAAGGGAGTTGGGGAGAATCGAGATGCCAAATAATTAACTCAGACAAGAGCCTGGATAGAAAGTCTACACTAACGAAGCAAAATTATTAGGGAATGAGAACCAGGTAACAAGACTGTTTAGGATCAAGAAATTCTGAGTCATCCAGAAAGCTAATCCTCATAACAACAAATCTTTAAAAACAACAAATACAAACAAACAAAACAAAGCATAAATAGCCATATAGGGAACTTGCCAAGGTCTTGGAAGAGAGGCAAGCATAACTGGCAGCTTATTGGTAGTGTGTTATATAAAAGCAATGATGAAATTTGTTGGACTCCTGACATCTACTGTCTAAACTGGTTTGCCCATTTCTTTTCAATCCTTAAGAATTTACAGAGGGGGTAATGGAAGAGCCCTTCCAAGGAACAGTAACCGTATGTCCCAGTTTGGGTGGGACAGAGTGAGATTTTACGTTTTTCCTGATATAATCATCAATATCATCTCCTTTCATTCTAAAAAAGAATCCTGGTTTCAATGACTGGCTTTATGGCCGCCTTATATAGAAAGCTCCAATTGGGAAAAAAGAGGGAGGAAATAAGGATACAGTCATCATCCGTTTATTCAACAAGTAGATATTGATCACTTTCTCTGTGCCAGGCTCTGGTGATACGACTGTAAGTTAGATAGTCATACCTGCTCTCCTCACAGACTCAGCCACGTACCAGTGAGGACAAATAGCCAAAAGGGAAAGTAAATACCAGACACAGCCCGATTTAAGTTAACTTAATAAAGGATAACCAGGTGGCAATTAGAGTCTGACATTAGGAAATACTATAAATTATTTAATTATATTAATTAATTATATGAACATAAATTAGAAAGTTATAAATATTCCCAAAGCATGAAACCTACAAAATCAAAAGCTATAGACAATAGGATGCACTATTGACTTTCTAGCCCTGGTTGTGAACAGAGTGTCCCCTGTTTGTACTCCACCCCCGGCTTGATAGGTATGAATTGGTGAAGTTCCCTTTAATATAAACAGTCTGTTCATCTACAAATATTTATTAGCTTCTCCAATGTTCACAACACTGTGCCCTTTGGGCATGCAACCGAGGGGCAGAATTTATCCTCGTAGAGCAGAATTAGTTGAGTTCTGAGCAGTCAGAATTATCCCAAATATTTACAGACTAGCATCAATGAATACCTGAAAGTCAAACTAAGGATACACATTTTTGAAAGTTATTTATAGTTAAAATTTTTGTAAAGAAATCATGAAAAAAAAAACACATAACTTTTTTAGGCATTCTTTACTTGTTTTATCTTTGTATGTTTAAGAACACACAGTATGTTAGGATGTGGAAGGGCAAGTATTTATTTTTGAGCTTAAGTAGTTTTATCCAGCCCCAGCAACTGACATCTTGGCCCAAACTTCCTTCATTGGGATTTCCTGCCTCTCTGTTCATTTCCTTTGGCCTCCTGCTGCCTAGGACAGCACCCATTGCACCCTCATCTCCCACCCAATTATTGGCCTCTAAAAGGTCAAGGAAGGGTCAGAGAGACCTTCATCCCTGCACTGTTGCTGCTCCTCAGTCATCCCCACACACCTGCTCTCATTAATGGCATCTCCTCCTATCTTCTCACCAAATTCTACCTGCAGACCACCCACCTTTCTTCTTGTAACAACATCCCAGATAGCCAGGGTCCTGAGGATCTCCTGAAATTGAGGCAAAGCTGATCGTTATCCCACACTACCATTACTAAATGTTATTATTAAAAAAAAAAAAATCTATGTGTAACTATATTTCCTTCCAAAAAGGGGAAATTATTCTTTAGATTAACCAAAGTATATTACTGTATGACAAACTCCAGTTGGTATAAGAGAAAAAAGTACACACATATAAAGAGAGAGAAAGAATTTCAAATCAAACAACTGGTTGACTTCTAAAAGATCTCTTGGAATCAAATTCTTCAAACCAATTAGTTCCTTTTGTTTTGATTCATTAATCCCAAGCAGGCTCCTGATCTTAATTTGCTTTCCCCAAAGGGAGAGTACCTGATGGGTTGACTCAAGTACTCCAAACCAGTTAATTCCCAGTGTAAGTTAATAACTTATCATGTGGCCTGGCGAGAGTGCCCTAGGATGACAACTGCTGTGACTCCCTTCTCTAGAGACTGATGACAAATCCTCTGAGCCAGCCAATCACTGGCAGAGATGCAGAAGTTACCTTGCTTCTCTTCCAGGGTGCCCACACATGTAGGGATTCAGAACACTGCCCTGTCAT